>NW_015556222.1:457-1450 GCF_001515605.1 Sinocyclocheilus anshuiensis | reverse complement strand
TGAATTATGATTTTTTTTTTTATGCATGTATTTATTTATTTTAGAATCACAAGTATATCCTCCCACACGCAAACAGGATATTTAAAATCTCTTAAGAGAGAATTCAAACTGACTCGCGGTTATGTGGTCTTCGATCGCCACCTAATGTCCACACTTTGTGACGACATTTCCCATAGAAAAAAAATATGAAAACAGGAGGGAAATCTATATAAAATTAAAAAGTGTTGGGATCGTTGATTACATGGTCGGACGATCCGGTGGTTTAAAATTCAGACTTTTAACCATTATCAGACTGTGACTCGTTTAAAGACGTTTTAAAACGGCCCAAACCACAGTCCGTGTGCGCTAGTTCACAACCAAACAGCATACAGTTGGGCAAGAGGAACTATTACTATGCGGAAGACTTTTTAATAATATTAGACAATTTATCAATAAAAACACCTGTTACATACGGAAACATCAACTGGCTTACTGATTTAATTTATCAGGGTATAAACTTCTACATTTTCAACATTTCACATGTAAATGTACTGCTGTGCGTCCATTACTGGGCACCACATGCAATTATAAATGCACACTAACCAACACTCTTCTTTCAACTGATATGAATCTTAAAGATCATATACATACATGAGTGGAAAAAGACATGTGCTTAATTGAATTAAATGAGCACTTTATATTTCAAAGACAAAAGAATTGTACATGTAAAGGTGCGCTTATATGTCAAGAAGTACTTGTAAAGAGCAACTACTTGTATTCAACAAATTTGAACACATTTTCGTTTAATTGTAAATAACATGAAACTAAGTGTCTGAAAAAAAAATTTCATTTCACACTTTAGTAAATTATTTTAAAGGGGTCATTGATGCTATTTCAATTTTTCCTTTCTCTTTGGAGTGTTACAAGCTCTTGGTGCATAAAGAAGATCTGTAAAGTTGCAAAGACTAAAGTCTCAAATCCAAAGAGATATTCTTTATAAAAGTTAAGAGTCAA
>NW_015556222.1:0-131 GCF_001515605.1 Sinocyclocheilus anshuiensis | reverse complement strand
CGAAGCGGAGTCCAGCCCGGGGTCGTCACATGTGGTTGCCGCAAGCCCGCCGGACGCTCCTTCATCGAATCCGCTGGCCGCGCCCTTTCTCAAGCCCGCCGGCCTCCGCTCACTCTAGCCCGCCGTGTGTG
>NW_015556221.1:0-565 GCF_001515605.1 Sinocyclocheilus anshuiensis | reverse complement strand
AGCGCTGCATTTATAATCTCTAAAAGACATCTCAGTTCATCGCAAATCTCACAAATCTTGGTTATAACACAATAAATATATGCATAATGAATCGTGTGTTACAATGAGGAGCACGCAAAGCACGCAAATTTCAGCACTGCATTGCTCAACGCTGCAAACACGTGTTATAGCCTAAATAGAAACTCTGTATACGCTTGCATCTGTTAATCGTTTATATTTTATATTAGTTCATGTAGCTTTTGTGCAAGAGATGAATAACAATTTATTTGTTTTAGATATTGTATGTTTAGATATTTCTATTTTGCGGGAGTCCCGTGAATCATTTTATTCTCCCGCATCCCGCACACACACGAGTGTCTACCTGCCCGCACCAGCACTCGCCCATCTTGTCCCATGCCGCACTCTGTTGCGTCGGGTCTCTTGGGAGCAGGTCTCTAATCCACTGCCACTGGACTCGACAGTGCGTGTGCTACATCCTTTTTACAATCTCTAGATTATAAATCACTCCATTCTGTCGGGCAAGACCTCGGCTTGTAACTATACTCTAATTACTATTTTGAAAATT
>NW_015556220.1:0-506 GCF_001515605.1 Sinocyclocheilus anshuiensis | reverse complement strand
ATTATGAGATATAAAAATCAGAATTATGGGATATAAAATCAGAATAATGAGATAAACTCAGAATTACTAGATAAACTCAGAATTATGAGATACAAACTCAGAAAAAAACGAGATATAAGTCAGAATTTAGATATAAACTCAGAATTACGAGATATAAACTCAGAATTGAGATATAAACTCAGAATTATGAGATATAAACTCAGAATTACGAGATATAAGTCAGAATTTAGATATAAACTCAGAATTACGAGATATAAACTCAGAATTGAGATATAAACTCAGAATTGAGATATAAACTCAGAATTTTGAGATATAAAATCAGAATTATGGGATATAAAATCAGAATTATGAGATAAACTCAGAATTATGAGATAAACTCAGAAAATTATGAGATAAACTCAGAATTATGAGATAAACTCAGAATTACGAGATATAAACTCAGAAAAACCTCAGGATTATGAGATATAAAATCAGAATTATGAGATAAACTCAGAATTACGAGATAA
>NW_015556219.1:0-953 GCF_001515605.1 Sinocyclocheilus anshuiensis | reverse complement strand
CAGCTTTCGGTAAACTATGCAATTCGCCTTAACGGACAGACGCATCGACAATGTTCAGCCTTATATGATAGTGTATGTAATATTATATTTGTAGATATTAATATATGTTCACCTTGAGCAGCAGCTTTCGGTAAACTATGCAATTCGCCTTAACGGACAGACGCATTGACAATTTTTTTCCCATTCAGCCTTATATTTGCAGAACCTCCTCTTCTGTTTAATGTGGGGACACGAGCTCGTGTTTAAAAATGCGCGGGATTACAGCGCGTGATATCCACACATCCGTCGCTTTGGAAACAAAGTTATTAAAATGCAATCCCATGCAAACGGGCTTCTCTACTACTAATTCTGAAATTGATTATTATTATTTTTCTGTTAGTCCACACTGCACACTTATGTGTTTATTCGGCTATGCGTGACATTTGTTGGGAAAAAAATTGATATGGATTTTTCCTGTATTTTACGGCTAGCTTATTAGAAGTGGGTCTCTTTAATTAAATAGCTGTCTAAATTATGCATATAAAAAGTAAAAAGCGTGGGAAAATGGGCATCAAACCGATCGAGCAGCTGTTGAATTTCAAGATTAAAAAAAAAAACATCGTTAAGAAAATAATAAAACATAAAGGAATATTCAACTGATAAACAAACGTTTACGTTTTGTGTTTAAACTTTTAACTACTTGACCTGACTGTTTCTCCGCGCCATATAAACGGTTCAACGATGTGTATATTGTTTTAAATTTCGCGAATATTACAATGTCGAATCAAATCATTTAGTTAATTAGCAAACGTCCCCACCGTCTTACAGCTAAAGAAACTTCTTTATGAAATACTTGTATTCTGATCTATTCTGTTAAGGGATATACAGTTTATTAAAACACTCTGACATCATATAACCGAAGTCATAATCAAACACACTCACCGCAGCTGTAGCTCGCTGAAGCACACACACAC
>NW_015556218.1:0-329 GCF_001515605.1 Sinocyclocheilus anshuiensis | reverse complement strand
CATTTTACTGTATGGTTTTGGAGAAAACTAAAAGCAAAATCACTCCAAACAACAAAATGTATTGTTGCACTTGGATTATTTCTGCATATCCAAACACTCATAAAAAATGTTCCTTTATAGTTTAGCTCATTCCTTCAATGTATATGTATTCAGACTGAGCCTGACTATCACTGTCTTAATTTTCAAGGCATTTTACTTTATAGTTTTGGAGAAAACTAAAAGCAAAATCACCCAAAACATCAAACTCCATTGTTGCACTTTGATTATTTCGGCTTATTCAAACGCTCATATAAAATGTTCCTTTATAGGTTAGCTCATTCTTTCAATTG
>NW_015556217.1:1119-1257 GCF_001515605.1 Sinocyclocheilus anshuiensis | reverse complement strand
TCTATCTATCGTCTATCTGTCTGTCTGTCTGTCTATCTATCTATCATCTGTCTGTTATCATCTATGTCTTTCTGTCTGTCTGTCTGTCTGTCTGTCTGTCTTTCTTTGTATCTATCTATCTATGTATCTATGTCTGTG
>NW_015556217.1:0-130 GCF_001515605.1 Sinocyclocheilus anshuiensis | reverse complement strand
CCGTCCGTCCGTCCGTCCGTCCGTCCGTCCGTCCGTCCATCCATCCATCTATCTATCATCTATCTGTCTGTCTGTCTATCTATATTCTGACTAGTTCTATCTATCTATCTATCTATCTATCTATCTATCT
>NW_015556216.1:0-695 GCF_001515605.1 Sinocyclocheilus anshuiensis | reverse complement strand
ATATTGCTGTTGGTTTTATTTACATTTTTAATTTCTTCCACATTCGTCCACATTCTTTCACATTTTTACACTTGGTTCATTAAAATCAATAATATGCAACTACAATCTGACTCTAAGTCTTGTCCTTTAGGTGTGTCTTATGTGGCATTTTTCTGTCAAATTTCTGTGGCATTTTTTGAAAACAGACATTTCAAAATGCATCAAAAACCACAAAAAATTATACCATTTGAAAGAATATTTATTTTTAATGTCTTTTCTAATGTTTATATATACATAAATTCACAAAATGTATCACAAAAGTTGTGATAGAAGCAGTTGGCCACATCCAGTAAAATGAATGGCTCTCTATGGCCCTCTGCTGGTCAAAACAATTTCTTTCTTAAACTGTAATCCTTTTAGGTTTATTTCGAACCATCAGATGGCAGAATTCTACACCTAACACCTAGATCAATATCCAGAAGCAACTTAAATTAAATGTAGGTCATCCTTTAAGTGATTTTTTCATAAAAAATGTATATTTCACATGCAAACTAATGGTGTAGTTGAGGAATTTTGTGGTAAATAGGTACAAAAGTTCTTCATATCTCCCAAAACACAGCATTAATGTATAGATGAGAAGTAAACAAAAAAAATGATGTACCGTATTGGCCTGAATATAAGACGACCCTGATTATAAGATGACCCCCCTTTTTCCA
>NW_015556215.1:0-1243 GCF_001515605.1 Sinocyclocheilus anshuiensis | reverse complement strand
ACATTTAGTTAAAAGTGGCTGTAAATCATCAGCTCCAGTGGCACAAACGGATAAGCGCGTCGTTGGCTTTTTGACGCGATCGACCCGGGTTTGATCCCGCCTTTTGCCAAACTTTTTTTTTCTTTCATCATTATGAAATAAAGTCAAAATACAGAAAAATTTGATAAGTGTGTTAAACTAATTCATGGATTCGTTTTCTAGTAATAAATATAGACACTAGGAGTAGTCAATATAAAATCAAAATTGATATTCTTTTCTGTATAAAGAAATATCCAAGGTCTTTTATTGTGTATATTAGTCTAGAGAAAATGAAATATTTTTTGTCATATAATCTTTCATCAGAATATAATAATATTCTCTGCCTCTGAAACAACTTTTCTGTTCTGGAACTGTAGATACAAGAGTTAGCATACTTTCAGCTGTTGCTTAATCAGACATACTGACGTTTTTGAGGTCAAACGTACTTTCCAGTCATCGTCTCATGATCTTTTCCCGTAATATGTACACTGTTTAACCTATTTTTAGGAGCATTTTGTAACCAGTGGCGGAGCCAGGATGTTTTTCTAGGGGTGGCCGTGGAGGGGCCATCAACCAGTGCCACATAACCAGTGCCAACTGGGGTGGCACAGAAATCTTCATTATTTCAATATAAAAATGTGATTGACTATAAAGTATTGGACTGTTTTAGTACCTAAAACACAACTGAATACAATTAATTTCTACTAAATTGTAATTGAGATATTTGTGAATTAGATCAAGTAATGCTGAGTGAATATGACAATTTTCTTAATAAATGCATTTCTTGTCAAGAAAAAAAAGGGACAAAACTGCAGTTTTGAGTGGGGTGGCCAAGCTTAGGTCAGTGGTGGCCAAGGCCACCTCTGGTCACCCCCTGGCTCCGCCCCTGCTTGTAACATTATTTTCATGACAACCTTTTTTTTTTCCTAAAACTTTTCAATGATGGCGCTGTCTCAAACTATACCTACCTCTTCCGGTTTGTCTGATTTGTCGTTGTGTTTTCTGACTTGTTCATTTATTTTCGGATTTGTCATTGTGTTTTCTGACTTGTTATAATGTTTTCTGAATTGTTGTTGTGCTTTCTGCATTGTTATTTTGTTTTTTAGACTTGCATTTGCGTTTGTAATTTGTTATTTTGTTTTCAGAATAGTGATCTGCTTTGCACTTCTCGGCCACCATACTTTTGGCTGATTTGATAGTTTTTTGAAGGTCATACCTGGACTTC
>NW_015556214.1:0-1373 GCF_001515605.1 Sinocyclocheilus anshuiensis | reverse complement strand
TGATCTTTGGATCCTTCTATTCATCAAAGAATCCAGAAAAAAATTACTCAACTATTTTAAATATTGATAATAATAATAATAATCATTAAAAAAGGTTTCTTGAGCAGCAAATCAGCATATTATAATGATTTCTGAAGGATGGGACACTGAAGACTGGAGTAATGATGCTGAAAATTCTGCTTTGATCACAGCAATCATTTTAAAATATATTCAAATAGAAAGATTTTTAATGTTTTATAAAGAAGTCTCTTCTGCTCACCAAGCCTGAATTTATTTGATTCAAATTTGATACAGCAAAAGCAGTAATGTTGTGAAATATTTTTACTTTCTATTTACTTTACTTGAAGAAGTAACACAAATAATATCATCTTACTATCAGTGTTACTGACACCACAAGCTGAGAAAAAAGGCTTACAGGCAGCTCAATGTCTCCACCCACAAGCTAATCAATGTCTTCAGGATTACTAAAGCTACAGGCAAGTTAGTTTTTTTTCTCATGTTTTATTATTTTTTTTTGGGTTCGAGCTAAACTCTGCAGTACAGCGGCAGGAACGTCAGCCTATTCCTGGCCTATAGTTTACCTATAATGTAGTTCAGGGTTAGGGTTCAAGTTGAGCTCAGTCAACAGCATAACGTTGATCACATGGGCGTCGCTAGGCCATTTTTAGGGGGCTATAGGCCCCCTCAAATTATTACTCAGCCCCCCTAAAAAGTTTGCGATTAGCTTCATAAACTGTACACAAATTCGTGATCGCCTCAGTCCCCTTTAAATTTCATATGAAAACGGCGGCAGACTTCGGCTCCTCCCCGTCTTTCAGCGTGTTCTTCATTCCGCAGAGCGAGAAACAGAGGACAAGGTGTGTGTTTATCGATAGATTGTTATAATATCTGCATCTGTGCAGTTCTTTGTCATAAAGACAGTTTACAAAATATCATGGGGGAGCAATCGGTTTTCCATCTCCTGTAAAGTTTTCGCTGTGTTCACCCCTCATCACACCACAGATGTTTTCTCTAGCGAAAATGAAGCCCTTATACATAGGCTATATAAAAACATACTATATATAAAACGATCATGTTGCCATTTTTATTTGAAAATTTTACTTTTAATATAAAACATATTAATTACAGTGCATATGGCAAATAGTTTTGCATACTTGAGTTAAAGAAAGAGGGTTGTACTAGAAATGCAAACAGTAACATTTTGTTTGTACCGTAAACAGGTGTGTGTGTGTGTGTGTGTGTGTACCTACTTAACCATATTGTGGGGACAAATTTGTACCCAAAAGTGAGCTAAACATGACAAAATCTCCAAAATCCTCCCTTTGGGAATGTCCTCATTTGTAAAACTGGTATAAAAATGAAGTAAACAAAGT
>NW_015556213.1:539-843 GCF_001515605.1 Sinocyclocheilus anshuiensis | reverse complement strand
TTTTGACAAAATCCTAATATTAAACAGCCCAAACTCTTATAGATTCAAAATTTTTTCTTTCATATTTTTATTATATAAGGGGATTTTACTAAATATTAACAAATCAAAAGTTTTGGTCAGTGCACTCTGGCAAATTCTCTCATCAGAAACAACAAAGTGCAGATGTACATGCGATGTAAATAAGAGATTAATTCATCATACACTGCAGATAACATCACTGATTATAGCTTAGCTTTTTTTAAAGGGGTCATATGATGTTGCTAAAAAGAACATTATTTTGTGTATTTGGTGTAATGAAATGTGT
>NW_015556213.1:0-171 GCF_001515605.1 Sinocyclocheilus anshuiensis | reverse complement strand
TAATTACGGATTATAATGATTTATACTGTCTTTTTACGCGTTGCGTTGCATCGTGCCGCGTAAACATAAAACCATGCCTGCATTTGTGATCGGAGAAATGACAAACTACAAACACTACTCTACAAACACTACTCTACACTGCTCAAAACTCGCATTTGAATCGTCAGTGGC
>NW_015556212.1:0-1905 GCF_001515605.1 Sinocyclocheilus anshuiensis | reverse complement strand
ATGAACTGAAATATATGAGAGTTGCCTCTGACGGCAGCTACAATGTTATTTCTGCATTGTCAGCTTTGTGATCTGTCACATGTCAAGCCTTACAGGATGGCTGATCGCTACAAAACAGTGTTATAACAGCACTCCTGTGTGCAGTTAGTTTAATGCATGTTTGTGTGATTTCAAAAACCTCATTGAGATGTTAAATATTTAATTTGCATTTTCCATTTTACAGCAATATTTTCCTATAAAACTGTTCTGAAACAATGTGTATTGTGAAATGGAAAACTACCTGCAGTGAAGATCACAGGGCCACATAAACTGCTGTCTGATAACTGTTGGAGTTTGTCATTGTGGTTAGGCCAGTAATGTTATCAAAGCTTAGCAGTGGTCTGGAGTTGAATGCGTTATTGAACTTTCATGACTGAACAATTTAATTTTTCATTTTATTTTATTTGATATTTTTATGATAATATTTATTGATTGACTGATTGAGAGTCAAATATTTTTATGAAAATTAATGATTAAGTAATCAAGCATTTTACCATAGACAGCCTTGAAATAAATGCATGTGAGCATTAGGGCATGACATTTCAAATATCAAATATTGATAATGTTTAGAAGTAGAAGTATTACTAACACATATATTTAAGGTTCCATTTCCTGTGATTTTGTTGTTGAAATATACAAGATCATAATTATACTGGATGGATGGGTGAAGCTGAAAGAGGCATCATGGGTGTACTGCACTGAAAAAAAGGCTCTAATAGCTGTAATTTTCGCTCAAATTGCCAGTAAATTTCACAATAACTACAAAGAGATGGCAAGTACCACTCTAGTGATGAGTCTCGTATGAGTGAACCTTTCTCTTTTTTTCTTTTTTTTTGCTCAGTTGAGAACTTTTAATGTCATATTTTTAACTCCCTTCGTAAGTAGGGATGGGCATTTTATTTTATTTTTTTAAATGTTGTATTCGAATATTTGGGCTCATAATAAATAAATAAATATATATATATATATATATATATCACATGATTTTTCTGCAATTCATCGCATTATGCACAAAATGTAATAATGAATACAAAATGTATTGTGCACTTTTTTATTTAAAAGTTCTGCTATATGAACAAAAGTGCAATAACATTTGGTTTGCAAACACTTAAAAAAAATAAGGTGCTTTTTACAGCAGTATTCCTTTTACATTGTAGCAGTTAAAATATTTATTTTAAATCTCAACTTAAACATTAATATAATCAAATTAAATATAAAACCAAAGCTATTTGCCACTGCCAAGGCATTAACATTTTTATAGAAAATATTTTATAGTTTGTTATAGAAAAAGCAATATATTGTGAGAGGGCCATGTGTTACCGCGTCCCAAATGACTCAAAATAATAAACCACAAAGTTAACAAAACGATTCACTCCACTGTTCTGAGCGAGGGCACTTCTCTGCTGTCTTCACGTGCTATCGGAAACGTCCTATTTCCCACTTATGAAGTCGTGATTACGAGCACGTTGCATTCTTTTCTGTTAAAAATAACAGTGAACAGTGGTTTGTGAATGCTGATGCTTAGCCTAAATAATTTTATCGGAAGTGTTCATGTGAGTGCTGCTGCAGTCTTAGGCCCACCCCAAATCCTCTCATTGGTTGAGACGCATTATGACACCCATTCCAAGCCAGTACTGATCAACATCCCACCCCTCCTGTGACCCATGGTTTGTCTGTATGTGTATTCAGAGCCAGTGAGCAACAGACCTTTAAAATAATAATAATAATAAACTGCGTTAATGCATGATAAAATAATTAATCAATGCGTTAACACGATAATAACGCGTTAACTTGCCCAGCGCTAATATATGTGTGTGTGTATATGTATGTGTATATATATATATATATACAGTGGGTACGGAAAGT
>NW_015556211.1:1050-2889 GCF_001515605.1 Sinocyclocheilus anshuiensis | reverse complement strand
TCTAAAACATAATTTTGTTGGGAATGATATGTAGATTTAAAAAAAATATTTTTAAAGAGAAGGTAGAGTGCTGTGACAGGTAGGACTAATTTACGACATTACCATGGTATGTATTAGTAATATTGAGCAATATTGTAATGTATATTGTCTAAAGAAATATTGATGTTTACTTTCTTTGGCTATCAGGTGTTTTAGGATAAGACTTGAATTGTAATGACTATTAACTGCATGTATGCATATAACGCTGATATATTACGTTTAATGAATAAAGAGAAAGTGAATAACTATAATTGTATATTATTGTTAGATCAGGTCTCCACACCAGATAATAATCAGGATCCAGCCCCAGACGCCAGATCCCATCAGAAAATATCAGTTTGTCCAGTAACAGAACAACTAGTCAGCAGAGCTGTTGATACCCAAAATGAGTGTTTAACAGTCTTCTGTCAGTCAAGAAGTTGACCGAGAAAAGCCAAAGAAGAGCAGAAGCAGGGAGACGAAGTGATAATGGTAAAAAGTAACAGAGTTTAATGGACAATCTTAGTTGCGTATGTCTCAATGTTCAACTTCGTCTGACCAGCACAAATTCAACATGTACTGTTATACCAAAACTATGTCTCAATGTTCAAACTTCGTCTGACCAGCACAAATTCAACATGTACTGTTATACCAAAACTGCTTCACACTTCACTTCCATAAACATTCCCCCTTATCTATCTCTTATTCATACAGACAAAACAGTTCATGAAACCACACAAGCATGAGCCTGAACAACAATGAAAATGCTTAAGCAATGAAAAATTTACAAGAAATATAAAATATGAAATATAGAAACATAATAAATTAATGAATAAATAAATGAATAAACAATAAAAATACTTAAATGATATAATGATAAAAATAATCAAATAATAAAAATAATCAAATAATAAATCATATGAATGCCTAATGATTATAAAATGATTATGTGAATAAATTATTATAAATGAATGAGAAAAAACATAAAAATAAAACACACAATTTGCACACGAGGATCTAAGGATCTCTCATGTTGTTTAATGAAAAAAAATGGCGTGTTGTATATGCCAGGTTAGACTTGTATTGTAATTTATACGGTAAAACTACATGTTTTAAATTACAATTGAGTTTTTACTGTAATCTTAAATGTAGTTTTATGCACCCTGCAGTGACTAATTTACTAACTTTTATGAGCGATGTAACACCTCCAGGACTGATCTTGGAGACCCCTGATTTAAGGTGTCCCTGTGTTCCATTGTCAGTTTCATCAAGTCATGTCACGTCACACATTCCTATTCTGTATGCCGGATCTGTTCATGTTTAGCTTCCATTTTATTTTCAGTTCTACTTTGATTTCATCAAATAAGCCTCAGTTCAGTAATACTTTATTATGTCCTGCCTCCTTAACTTCACAATGTTTCCATTTCACCATCATTTACATGGCGCCTCGCTGGAGATCTGCTTCTTTTTTCACTTTCAGTATCACAGTGTTCACACCCCTTATTTTTTGGATTTATTACATCAGCACACACACACACACTGGTATTCCTATCATTATGGTGACATTCCAAAGGTGTAATGGTTTTCATACTGTACTTACTGTATATTCTGTCATCCTAGACTAACCCTAAACCTACCCATCACACTACATTTTCTGTATTTTTACATTTTCAAAAAACATCATTCTGTTTAATGAGCTTTTTTTCCTCACGGGGACCAAACAATGTCCCCACAAGATCAACATTTCATGGAATTACTATAATTCTGGGGTCATTTGGTCCCCTTAACATAGGGAATACTAGCACGCACACAAATACACAC
>NW_015556211.1:0-897 GCF_001515605.1 Sinocyclocheilus anshuiensis | reverse complement strand
TTGTCATGACAGAAATACAGAGTTCTGGCATGAAACTCTAGATGGCGCAGTCCGATAGGTCTAACTCAATCTGAACTAATGAGATCATTATCACATGGCACAGCTGATTGGTTCTCTCCTGTATTGGTAGCCAATGAGCTTGCTGCCCAACATTCAAATATATGACTAGAGCTGTCGTAACAGTTGCAGCTTGCTTCAGAACAGTGAATTCAACATCTAAGATAAGTGAATGCTCTTCTAATCCATATCGCTGTGTGGTCTGCCTAATTGAATTAAAAAAAAAATGAGCAACCATAATCAAGTTTAACTAAGTGTCATGTTAGCAGTTTGCATTGTATGCAGGAGCAATTATTAAGCATATTAGCAGCAGCATTTATCATCTGTGTTTATACAGCTGGAGCAAAACGCAGTTTATAGAGCATATGTAATTGCTCTGAGGACACGCCGCTAGTAACGGACATGAAACAGGTTAAATGAAATAAGCATTCTTGTGTATGCATTTCAGCGGGGGTTCGGCATACATCGGCAGTGTTCACGTTCGTTATTTCTAAGGTCGATGTTTTCATTGTGATGAGTGTGTGGTTGATTTCAGCTGCACGCAGCGTCAGAATCACGCGGTTATTGCGGTCATATCAATAGGTTTGTTTGACTTCATGCGGCACCGCAAAGATCGGCTGCCACCTGGCTGTATGACACTCCATGTAAGTTAAGCAGAATATCGCTGTGGAGAGATCGCTAAACTCCAGCACATGTATATTTTCAAATCATCAGCGCTCGTTCCACCATCAGTGAGCGCGCACAGGGTTGCCAGATTGCACAGATTAAGTAGTAATCTTATCCAGGCAGAAATGTATCCTTAAAGGGGTCATATGATGCTTTTTTTAAAGATCATTATTT
>NW_015556210.1:0-903 GCF_001515605.1 Sinocyclocheilus anshuiensis | reverse complement strand
ATATCTTCAGGTGGCAGTTTTGTTTCTGGTTCTCTAGCCACTGCATTGAGTACAAGTGTGAGAAGTAAGACTGTACCCAAGCCAGCACAGTTTAACTATCAAACTTTAGTGCAGACTAGTAATGAGTCTGTGGCCTCTAATAGCCAGCAACCAGTGCAGACTGGCTCTCAGTCCAGTGGTCAACTGTTAGCTAATGCCCAGTCCTTTGTCAAGCCCCAGAGAAGTAGACTTCAAGTTGGTTCCAAGCTATTTTCTGGTGGCAGGCCCATCCTGAGTTCAAGTCTTGGCCAGCAGTCCACTCAAGCCAGCTACCAGTCCATGCAACAGCCCCGTAGAAAAAAAAACGACTGAATTATGAAGTAGCACTCTGGATAAAAATAAGCAAATGTGAGACTTACTAAGTCTCAAAGGGGGGAATGTCGAAGATTTTTATTGGTTAAAATATGAATTGTTCGAGTGTAATCATTTATGAATATAACCATTTATATATCCAGTTATTCTTCCATTATAATCATATATGCCTGCGTGTAATATGCCTACGTGGCTAAACTGTGCAGACCCTCAGATTAGAAACATCTGGAAAAATACAAGTGGGCTTTCTTTCTTTACCATAACAAAACTTGGGGGGGCCCCTTCTCTCTAGGCAGAATTGTATGCAGAAAGGAACCATTCTATGTATGGAAAATGCCTTAAAGTCAAAACTGTATAAAAAGAGAGGCAGAGAAACATTCTGGAGATTTCTCTGCAGAGAACGTCTCCACTTTATTCTTGATGTAATAAAGTGTATCTTCTGGCATCAAAACCCAAGACTGAGTGTGGTTCCTCAGATTAACGGCAGACGACAATACAGATTGGCACCCCAGATGGGACTGGAAAGGAGCAGCAGAGTGGACGACCACTTTG
>NW_015556209.1:0-1086 GCF_001515605.1 Sinocyclocheilus anshuiensis | reverse complement strand
CTCTGTTCTTAAGTGATTTTTAATCCTGATACTTGGGGGTCCCGGCACTGCATTTTGGTTGCTCTTATCTGACACCTTCAACTGAGGTCATGGAACTTTTACTAATGAGGTGATAAATTTAATTAGTTGTATTAGATAGAAGAGACATTCAAAATGTGAAGTGCTGGGGTTTCCCAAGAGCAGGTTTGAGAAACTCCTTTACAGAACAATCATGCTATTTTACTATTGAGTTGGGGGAGAAAGGCAAATGATTTTAATGGCCAATAACATTTCGTTTTTGTTGATATTCAGTTCTAAATCTCTGCAATTCTTCTGTTGATGCAGACAAAAGAAGACGCTCCGCCAGACTGCACTGCTATTCTTCATGCTGATCCAACAATGCAATGGCAAATTATTTTTAGCTGTTTAGCTGCTAGTAGTCTGAATAAACGATGAGAGAAAGACTTTGTGAGTGCAAATGAAACATTCATATAATAAGTGTAGGTTACTTAAAGCTTGTGAACTGCTTGAGATGAATGGGTATGCTAACAGAGAGCTCTCTACACAGACACTGAAACAATCACAACATCTAAATTAACTAGTTTTATTCTTTAGTTTTATTATTTAACCTGTTGAGCGGTATGTGGGGGGTCGCGTCATATTTTGAAAAGTGTTGAGCAGTGAGCATTTACCTGTTGAGCGGTAGCCTACGTTAGCCCTACGGCCTACGGTAGCCCACATATGGGATTTTTATTTCCGTGCCCCTGGGAGTACGGTCCCACATATGGGATTTAGAAGTTCGGTGATGTCACAACTGCCAAATTCAAACTTTGGTTTCGCGCTTTGGCTGACGCTGAGCCAGAGAGAGACGTGCACTGAACTTGTCATGTTATCACAACTATGCAGTGTTTTTAACCACATAATGTTTATTTTAGGTTTCAGACATTTAAATACACATAAATACTAGTAAAACAATACATTTAGAGTTCGTAAAATACACACGCATTTTTATGGAAGCAGCAATAACAATTGACACAAATTTCAAATGATTTTTCAACGGTTGCTTTGTCGCGTCTAGTGTACTAGACAGACTTTAGCTGTTGCGGC
>NW_015556208.1:215-532 GCF_001515605.1 Sinocyclocheilus anshuiensis | reverse complement strand
ACTCCACATTTCATGTTTTAGAGTAAAAAAAAACACTCGTTTAATATTTGTAATCTCCTCAGATGACTATGTAGACGCCTGACAAACGTTGTTGTTGTTGTGATCATAAGCTGTATGGATGTGATTACACGCAATACACGGAGCTTTTCCCACACCATTGTAAAGCGCTGCTTTTGCAAGGTTCCGTGAAAACGTTTCAGCTTTTATTTTCCTTTTTTGCCCTGAAGAAGATATCACAGGTTCATCAAGTTCGTCGAAATTATCCATCCTCGATCACTTTTAGTCAGCTTTCACAAAACTCCTCTAAGCTAGCACGT
>NW_015556208.1:0-181 GCF_001515605.1 Sinocyclocheilus anshuiensis | reverse complement strand
TTCTCTCAGCTAGTACGTCTTTTCAAAGTGAAAGTAGCCTTGTCACCTGACCTGAATACAGCGCGCTGATTCGCTATAATGGACTTATCGGCTTCTGTTCAAAAACAACAAGGAGCGCTTGTCGGCTTCTGCAGTGAAACGTGAACTCACGATGCCTTGAAAGTGGACAAAACCGGCTTTT
>NW_015556207.1:0-694 GCF_001515605.1 Sinocyclocheilus anshuiensis | reverse complement strand
GGAGAAGAAGTGAAATGTGTGAACAGCTGCTTCAGATGAGATGAACATATTAGAAAAAAAAGTATTATTTTCGGTGGGAAAAAATTTATCATTATTTTGGCATAAATATTAATTAGTGCCATGAAATTCTCTCAAAATACAAATTAAAAAAGAAAAAATATTATCAAACAAAAATATATTACATTGATTTTACTGAAAATAAAAATGTGTGAGGAGAGATGCTTTAGATGAGATGAAAATATTAGGGGAAAAAATAATTTTCGATGGGAAAAAAAAGTGATCATAATTCTTGTGTAAATTTTGTTTTGTTTTTTCGATGGGAAAAAAATTGATCATAATTATTGCATAAATATTAATTAGAGCCATGAAATTCTCTCAAAATACAAATTAAAAAAGAAAAAATATTATCAAACAAAAATATATTACATTGATTTTACTGAAAATAAAAATGTGTGAACAGAGATGCTTCAGATGAGATGAAAATATTAGAAAAAAAAACATTATTTTCTATAAGAAAAAAGAGATCATAACTCTTGTGTAAATATTAATTAGGACCATGAAATTCTCTCAAAATACAAATTAAAAAAGAAAAAATATTATCAAACAAAAATATATTACATTGATTTTACTGAAAACAAAACAAAGTTATATTTCAGGTGTTCAAACTTCAAGCTTTAAAAGTGATTCAAATTTA
>NW_015556206.1:0-1353 GCF_001515605.1 Sinocyclocheilus anshuiensis | reverse complement strand
AGGGAGAAATAATATTTTTGACTCAAGCCAACTATTATCACTAATGTTTGCTCAACAAGAGGTAGGGAGAAATAATATTTTTGATTCAAGCCAACTATTATCACTCATTTTTGCTCAACAAGAGACGTTTGAGTTTAACTAACTAAAGTCAGTTATGTTATATGGACTAACAAAATTTGTTTAGAAGTTGCATATTACATATTTGTCTATTCAAAGTAAACTAATGATTTTACAACAAAACATTCAATTCAAGCTTAATTAATCAAAATAAAATGCTTTCACTAACTTTAATTTTTACTAGTTCGGTTGAATTAACTCTAGTTTGTCAACAGGTTCCACACAAATTACTTCAGTAAACTCAACTCAACATTTGTTAGTTCCTTTATTCACCAACACAAAAGTTTAACAACAACACAACACAACTGTTGATCAAATTCTGTTTTACAAAAGAGAAAAAAACTGTTAAACATACCCATGAGTGGCAGCATTTAAAGTTGGTTATCTTTACCTTTAAAAAAAAAAAAACAACAACTCTGGACACGCTTTACATGCATGTCACCCAGAACAGTGGTGCGTATCACAAAAAAAGAAAAAAGATATAATCTTTCAAGTGTGAATTAAATGGTTTCAAGTGCAAAGCAGGCCTTTATGTCAAACGCCACAAACTTTTAAGTGCTCAATGTTGGTTCACTCATACAGTTTGTTTTTAAGCATCTGTACATCTGTACACGCTTTACATGACAAAGAAACATGTCACCCAGAACAGTGGTGCGCATCACACAAAAAAAAAAGAAAAAAGGTATATAAACTCCCAAGTCGTGAAGCACTTCAACACCTTCAATCACTATTCCAACATCAACTGGAGGGATTTAAGATGCAGATTTATGTGACTTAAATATTCCTTATCATTGCCAAGTTCAGCGAATGCACAAACTTGACATCTGAATGTAGCCAATGATGATGTTTGCTGAGATGAGTCTCTGTTATGGGCTCTACAGAGGTGTGATCTAAGTGCATTCCATGACTTGAATGTACATGGACAACTAGTATATGGGCAAGGATATGGGTGCCTACACCCATATTGAGGATGTTTTAACCTATAATGTTTTAGTAACTGACATCTAGTTGAGGTCTTTGAACCGCAACCTTTACACTGCCACATTCAATATCTGTAACAAGCACACATACCACCAAAAAAAACAAAAACAAAACAAAACAGTGATTTCAGTTAAAAGAAACTTGACTTGCAAAAAAAAAGTGATTAACAGATTAACAGACCTGAATTTCTATTTATCTGGATTGTACAAACCTTGAAGTCCTTGTCACGGATGCACGCCATCTGGTGGTAATATA
>NW_015556205.1:0-474 GCF_001515605.1 Sinocyclocheilus anshuiensis | reverse complement strand
CACTGTCCCACACCCTCTCACTACGCCTGATCCAGTCGTCCACTGTTGGGACAGATGAAGGTTCTCCTGACCACGGGAACAGAGGAGGCTGATATCCCAGAACACACTGGAAGGGGGTTAGTCCTGTAGAAGAATGTGTCAGGGAATTTTGAGCATATTCGGCCCATGGAAGGAATTCTGCCCACCGATGTTGTTCTCGGCTACAATAACTGTGCAAATATCTTCCAATTTCCTGGTTGAGTCGTTCAACTTGTCCATTAGACTGAGGGTGGTAGCCTGAGGTGAGGCTTACGTTTATGTCAAGCTGCTTACAGAAAGCTTTCCAGACTTGTGAAGTGAATTGAGTTCCTCTGTCAGAAACTATGTCCTCAGGCAGACCATAGATTCTGAAGACATGGTGGAAAAGAGACTGTGCCATTTCCATGGCTATAGGGAGACCCTTGAGGGGTATTAGTCGGCATGATTTAGAGAACC
>NW_015556204.1:179-914 GCF_001515605.1 Sinocyclocheilus anshuiensis | reverse complement strand
TACGGCTGTAACAGTTAGTTCCGAGTGAAATGCATTATGGGTAGTTACAGCTGCACGCGCTTATCGCAGTTTTATCAAATGACAGTGTTGCGGGAGACGCTGAAGATCACTATCTACAACTGTAACAGTTATTTCCTAAATGAAATGCATTATGGGTAGTGTAGTTCGGAGAAATGTGCTCGTGTGACGTGTGCTCTCGCTGTGCTGTGTAATTCAGAAAATGGAGAAAGAACATATATTCTGCTTTTTTCAGTTCATTCAGCTCAGTCCACCCAGGGGATTTTGTGCGCTGTAACTTTGACAACTTTTATCTGCACAAGAGAGTAAAATGGCATGCATTCGGCTAACTTTGTCCGTCTCATCATTGCACAAACATGAATTAACAAGCTGTTACGCTGCCACTGGGACTGATGAAATGGAGAAAGTAACAGCAGTTATCAAATTATGATATTTGCTCAGGTGGGTGCTGGGGTCTTATCTATCGGATTGCAACGTATATCCATTTTGTTAATTAAACATTAAACATAGTGCACATCTAATTAGACTCAAGCCAGTCGGCGTGGTAGCCCAGGCTCACATAGTCATAGGTCACTATTGTTAAGCCGGTCTGCAAGGTAGCCAAAGGCTCACATAGCCATAGGCCACTATTGTTAAGCCGGTCGGCGTGGTAACCAAGACTCACATAGCCATAGGCCACTAGCGTTAAGCCGGTCGGCGTGGTAGCCAAGGCTCACA
>NW_015556204.1:0-161 GCF_001515605.1 Sinocyclocheilus anshuiensis | reverse complement strand
ATTGCTCGTCGGAGCAGCAGCAGTACATATGTCTTGGCGATAGATCTGCTTGTTGGGGGGGGTGTTTTGTTCTTGTTTTGGCTTGTATTGTCCATTCTATGTCCCCTGCTTTATGGGGGGTTATTCATACGTGTTATATGTGCAGCAGCAGTATTTCTTAC
>NW_015556203.1:801-985 GCF_001515605.1 Sinocyclocheilus anshuiensis | reverse complement strand
CTTGCCGTAGCAGTTGCAGCTTGCTTCAGAACAGCGAAATCAACAGCTAAGATAACTAAATGCTCTTCTAGTCCATATCGCTGTGTGTATTGCGTGGTCTGCCTAATTTAATTCAAAAATGAGCAACCATAATCAAGTTTAAACTAAGTGTCATGTTAGCAGTTTGCATTGTATGCAGGAGCGA
>NW_015556203.1:0-714 GCF_001515605.1 Sinocyclocheilus anshuiensis | reverse complement strand
ATCTGTGTTTATACAGCTGGAGCAAAACGCAGTTTAGAGCATATGTAATCGCTCTGAGGACACGCCGATAGTAACGGATATGAAAACAGGTTAAATGAAATAAGCATTCTTGTGTACGCATTTCAACGGGGGTTTGCCATATACATCGGCTATCCCAGTGTTCACGTTCGTTATTTCTAAGGTCGATGTTTTCATTGTGATGTGGAGTGTGATGTGAAGTGTGTGGTTGATTTCAGCTGCACGCAGCGTCAGAAGCACGCGCTTATGCGCTTATCCAGTCATATCATAGGACATTATTGTTAAGCCGGTCGGCGTGGTAGCCCAGGCTCACATAGTCATAGGACATTATTGTTAAGCCGGTCGGCGTGGTAGCCCAGGCTCACATAGTCATAGGACATTATTGTTAAGCCGGTCGGCGTGGTAGCCCAGGCTCACATAGTCATAGGACATTATTGTTAAGCCGGTCGGCGTGGTAGCCCAGGCTCACATAGTCATAGGACATTATTGTTAAGCCGGTCGGCGTGGTAGCCCAGGCTCACATAGTCATAGGACATTATTGTTAAGCCGGTCGGCGTGGTAGCCCAGGCTCACATAGTCATAGGACATTATTGTTAAGCCGGTCGGCGTGGTAGCCCAGGCTCACATAGTCATAGGACATTATTGTTAAGTCGGTTGGCGTGGTAGCCCAGGCTCACATAGTCATAGGCCACTATT
>NW_015556202.1:3515-7330 GCF_001515605.1 Sinocyclocheilus anshuiensis | reverse complement strand
TGCGCATACCGCAGGAACGGTATAACGGAAAATTTTAGTGGTTTTAAAACCGTGACTTTTTCCAAACCGTGGTATACCTTGAACCCGGTCATCGTCCCATGCCTAGTAATAGTAATAACAATAATAATAATAAAAAAATAAAAAATATTAATAATAAAAAAAAATAATGAAATAAATAATAATAACAATAATAATAATAATAATGAACTAAATTTATCAGAAATGAGGGGAAAGTTGGAAGATGTGGAAGATGACAAATAGCTAAATAATAGTATTAATTAATAATAGTAGCAATAAGGGCAAAGCTGGTACAAGCTGGATGTACAGTACAAGGTCTCCAGCCCCACATCACATCCACCCACAACTAATCCGAACCACACAGGGCAGGGACTGAAACGCCACAGCCAACTGAGGCCCAGAGGCAGGAAAAGAGAAAGAGAAAGGAAAAGAGAGAGAGGAAAAATAATAAAAAACAAAAGACAATGAGAGTGGGGAGAGAGAGAGAGAAACATAAATAAAAATAAAGGAGAAAAAATAAATAAACAAATAAATTTAATATTTTATAAGTATTTAATTAGGTTTGATATTAGCCATTGTTGCTACCTCCTCCTTAACCCTCTTCCCCCAATCTTGTTTAGATATTGATAAAGATGTGTCATTGAGGATGGCTTCAGACAAAGAGGTTCAGCGGATTCATGATTGATGGAAGTTTATGAGAGATAACCAAGAGGGGTGTAATTCTATTGTATTATTTTGAGTGGAAGTTGACAGGTTTTCCATGGAGATGTACTCTATTAGTAAGTTTTTCCAAGATGTAATATGTATGGTGTTCCTTGATTTCCAGTTCATGAGGATAGTTTTCTTGGCGATAATTAGAGCCACTAGGAGTAATTGACTATTTGTATTGTTTAAATTAATTATGGATATGTCACCTAATATACAGAGGGAGGGAGACAATGGGATGTGACATCCCATAAGGTTGTGAGTCAGTAACGTTTTCCGAATTTTTTTTAATTGAGGTGCAATGCCAAATGGCGTGAAAATAGGTGTCTGGGATGTTTTGTGTGCAATGTGAGCATGTTTCTGAAGTAAAACCCATTTTAAATAATTTTCGTCCAGTTAGGTGAAATCTATGAAGTACTTTATACTGTATAAGTTGCAGGTTGGCATTTTTTGTCATGAAGTAGATATTTTTGCAGATTTGTGTCCAGAAGGCAGCATCGGGAGTAATAGATAAGTCTCATTCCCATTTAACATTTGGTAAGCTTAATGTATTGTCTGATTTTTATATCATTCTGTATATTTTGGAGAGTAGTTTTTTTGAGTTCGATATATTAATTAGCGCTGAGATTGGAGGGGAAAGGTTAATTGATTGATTGAATTGATGATTTGATTTGTGAGTATTCCAAAAAACAATTACTCCCAATGCCGTATTTCTGGACCAAGTGGGAGCATGGTGCCAGGTTATTATTATGAAAGATATGGTGAAGTTGTGTGATGCCCTTTTCTGCCCATGTGCATAAATTGAGTGGCTTCTTGTTAGCTGTAAAATCTGGGTTATTCCAGATCAGGGTGTATTTAGATGGTGCAAGAGGAGTGTCTGTTATTTGATGAAATTTCCACCAGGCTGTCAGAGCTGCTGCTATTGTCTGCATTTTAAAACAGTGATGTTTTTTGATGGTCTGATTGAAGAAGGGTAATTCTGAAGTGTTAATGTCCTTGCAAATTGTTTGTTCAACGTCTAGCCATGTGCTTTCTGATGAGTCAGGGTGAATCCATTTGTGTATATTTTGGAGCTGATTGGCCAGAAAGTAGTGGTAAAAATGTGGTGCTTCCAGTCCTCCTTTTAGTTTCTGTAGGGTAGTCAATTTAATTCTTGGGGTCTTGTTTTTCCAGTAGAATTAGGTAATGATTGAATCTAGTGATTTAAACCAGGAAAGGGTGGGTTGTGTTGGTGTCATTGTCAATAAATAGTTTAATTTAGGAAGTATAGTCATTTTAATTACTGATATTCTGCCCATAATAGATAGTGGTAGGTTCATCCAGCGTTGAAGATTATCGTTTTAAGTAATGGAGAGTAGTTGAGTCCAAACAGCTCTGACAGCCTGGGGGAAACATTAATACCTAGATATGTGATGTAATTGGTGCACAGAGGAATTGGTGGTGTATGGGATGTCACATCCAAGCTGGTGGAATGTAATGAAAGAATAGCAGATTTACTCCAGTTGATTGAGTATTCAGAAATATTTGAGAATGAGTCGATGAGTTTAATCGTTTCTTGTAATGATGATGGGGGGTCTTGTAAATATAATAATATATCATCAGCATAAAGACTTATTTTGTGGTGTATATTTAGTGTTTGAATTCCTTTTATGTTGCTGTTTTGACGGATGGCTGCTGCTAATGGTTCGATGAAAATGGTGAATAGTGAAGGGGAGAGTGGGCATCCTTGTCTAGTCCCCCTGGTGCAGTGTGAAGCTACTTGATGTTAGTCCATTGGTGATGACAGTGGCTGAAGGTGATGTATACAGAAGTTTTATCCACTTAATGAATAACTCCCCAAAACCAAACCTCTCTAGTGTGGAAAACAGGAATTTCCTGTTAATAAACACCTCATAGATTCAGCTATTGGTTCAAATAAGGTGTCAATCAAAGGGGCAGAGGTCAGCGGCCATTTTGACTTCAATGATCCGGTTTTGTTTACATGCAAAAACAAGCTATACTTCAGAATGCGCCGAGGATTTGAGTGCTCCGTCGGCTAATATGAAATGATACTACTACATTCCATGGATGTTTATCAACATAAATGGCTTATGGACTAAATATTTCACTGAATTGGATAGTCTGGACCCTTTACAGTGTAACTACACCATTCTTGTTGGAATGTAATGAACTAGTGGACTAACAAGGGGCTTCATAGGTGAGTTCCTTCAGTTTTGTTATTGTTTAGTTGATTGTTGTTGGTCTGACAAAGACACTGATTGTACCTGCTGTGTTGATTGTATCTTAAAATGTTTCACAAGAATCTCAGCTTTATGGACTAAATATTTCACTGAATTGGATAGTCTGGACCCTTTACAGTGTAACTACACCATTTTTGTTGGAATGTAATGAACTAGTGGACTAACAAGAGGCTTCATAGGTGAGTTCCTTCAGTTTTGTTATTGTTTATTTGGTTGTTGTTGGTCTGACAAAGACACTGATTGCACCTGCTACCGCGGGCGGCACACTGGAGCTGTAACAGGTTAAACTGAACACAGACTGTCGGGGCGGGCCTTTATGCAAAAATGGAAATGCTCGCGTGAATTTGTGACATTGCGGGCCTTTATGCAAAAATGAAAAGGCTCGCATGAATTTGTGACATTTACAGATAAGGATATGACCGTTAACTGAAAGTTTTTTACACTGAGGACGCACACACGTATCTGTCAAAGCGCCTGACAGGGCAAGCCATTACGCTAATGCATCAGCTTGAAGCTTAAAATAAAGATTTCTCATGTTTTGGGTAGCTTGGATCACGTACTTTTCCTGCAGGAGCTCATTCTGTTTCCTCCCCTATTTTTAGATGCATTTTGTCCATAGAAATGCGTAATTCAGTGCTGTAATTTGATGCAACCGGCTGAAGTTGGACGTGCACTGTGGGTAGACCTGACTAATCGATAATGAGAATCGTTGTCGATGACTTTCATTATTGATGATAATCAATTTTATCGATTAGTTGTTGCAGCCCTAAAATTAATGTATGTTAGATCATTTTGTTGTTGATCAAACATATTTAATAGTTCTCCCTGTAGAAACATGGGATTTGTGTCTAT
>NW_015556202.1:0-3156 GCF_001515605.1 Sinocyclocheilus anshuiensis | reverse complement strand
CAGAAAGATTTAAAGAAAAGAAGAGCCAAGAAATCTTTCACCTGCACTCAGTGTGGAAAGAGTTTGACAAGCAAAACCAATCTTGATGTTCACATGAGAGTTCACACTGGAGAGAAACTATACACTTGTGATCAGTGCGGGAAGAGTTTCTCACACTCATCAACTCTTAAGAGACACATTAACATCCACACTGAAGAGAAACCGCACACATGTGATCAGTGCAGCAAAACATTTTTGAGAGCTTCATACCTGAAGAAACACCTGAAAGTTCATACAAAGGAGAAACCACAATCATGTTATTTGTGTGGAAAGAGTTTTTCATGTCTACAATATTTGAAAAAACATCAGAAAATACATACTGCTGTGAGAGAAATGGAATTCATAAACAGTTCATGCTTTTCCCCTTGAAACAGCACAGATACAATTCAGTCATTCATATGCTATAAAATATGAAAATGTTTTTTAATGATACAAAAGAGCTTGTTTTTATTAAAAGCAAGACTTAATAATATCTCATATCAAAGCAAATTGTTTTTCAAGGACAAGTGTGTTTCGTAAGGTTTCAAGATTGGCCAATGATGGAGTTGACATTTAACACAGTCATATTTTTGTGGTTTAGGGGTATCATATGTGTTCTGATCATTTTTGGATAATTTGTTAAGATGTTTAAATGTGAATATTAAGATCCTGGTGAATGTAACTGGATAGAGGTAACAACTAATTGATTTATGTGTTCATATAACTGTTTTTAAAAGTTACCGTGATACCATAGCAGATGCACAGCAGACATAACTGTACTGAGATGAGAAAATAGATCATTTGTGTTCCAATGATATATCAAAATACGTAAGTGTGAATCTTGAATAAAAGCTTTATAAACAGTAACATACTCAGTGTTTGTTGTATTTGTTTTAATACAGTAATTGATTGATTGAGTGTATTTGATAGTTAAAATTACTACAAATTCAGGTTTTCATCACCACCGTCAGATGTGTCATCTGTCAGGTCTATGTCACCTCGGTCAGATGAATATTTTGATCATATTTATGATATTTTATATTTGTTGAGGAATTGTTGGTCACATGTGAAAGTGTAATCTGTGCTAACATGAGAATGTGTTTTGAAATGTTAAAAACACCTTGATCTCTGTTAAAGATAAAGTTAAATTTATATTACACAGTCCAAGGTAAAAATCATATTTTGATAAAAGAGAAAAGTTGGGAGGTCGAATCAAAGCATAGCTCAGTAGCTGAGTACATGTTAGATTCTTGAATGAATGAAGATACATAAGTGTAGTTTCATTTATCTGAGCACAAGGTTTTATTTTTTCAATATTGCACACTGTTTTGTCCCACTCCCCAAGAATCAGTGATTTGCAAGTTCAGGGAACAGACAGTCTCTATAGTATGATATCTAGGTGAAAGAGTCTCTATGTAAATACAGAAAAGTCCTGAGTAAACAGGAAACACAAAAAATGTGATTAAAGTTTGTATCTGTCATAAACTTTTTTTTTTTCACCTTGTGAAAAGGTGATAACGTGAAAAAACCCCGGCATTTGTTGTAATAAAATAGGTCTGAAAAAAACGTTTTCACAACGTTGCAGAAACGTTTTTATAACGTTTTATCACGTCCGTATGTTTCCTTCCAACGTTTTAAAAACGTAGGCTAATTCATACAAGACGATGATGAAAATTGTATACATGTGTTTTACCGTGTACCTACCAATTTAACTAAAGAGCTGCACCATCTCCACCTCCAGCCTTGTGAAGTGCTCCTGGAGTACAGGTATAGATTTGAGCAGGGGGATGAGGGGTCCTGGGCAGGGCTCTCTGCAGGCGTGGGCTTGAAATCTGGGCTACTGCTCTGTGTGTCGGGTCTCTCTGGGTGCTGGCTGACTGTGGCAGGTGTCTCTGGGGTGGAGGCCAGTGTTTGAGCTCTGTGGATCTGCTCTGGTTCTTGTCTGGTCAGGAGCAGCTCTCTCACCTGCTCTTTCAGGGCCTGGATCTCACTGTGCTGCTGCTCTCTCTCCTCCTGTAACTCTCTAAGCTGCTGCCTCATCTCTAGTGTGAGATGCTCTCTGTCCTGTAGCTGGAGTCTCAGTGTGGACAGCTCTTTCTGACAGCTGTCCTTCTCTGTCTGTAAACTTTTGACTTGCTGTGTGAGGGCTGACAGTCTCTGTGTGATGTGCTCTGAGTTTTGCTGGAGTTCAGTGTGATGCTCCTGTTTGAGTACGGTTTCTCTGAGCTGCACCATCTCCATCTCCAGCCTTGTGAAGTGCTCCTGGAGTACAGGTATAGATTTGAGCAGGGGGGATAAGGGGTCCTGGGCAGGGCTCTCTGCAGCGGTGGGCTTGAGATCTGGGCTACTGCTCTGTGTATTCTGCTCAGATGATAGATATTCAGATAATAGGGCTTTCTCTTGTTTCATTATTGCGCTGTAGTCAGTCTGGAATGTTTTCAGATTTCCCTGTATCATGACTGTGCCATTTTTATACAAGTTCACAGTTATCACTGTGGTGTCGGGGTCACATGGTTCTCTGATTTTGACTTTCCAGCCATTACAGATGCCCTCCTTCTTTACAGAGGGGTAATGGTTGATGATGGCTTTATGCCAGACACTGGGATGATCAGTGAAGAAAATGAGATTGCAGAATTCTCCAGTTTTAAACGAATTGGCAAAAAGAGTTTCTGGGTTGTCTTTAAGAAGTTTCTGCTTATAGTTTTTCCTTGCAGAGTCATTTGTGACATCAGAGGGGTACTGTATGGACACACAGTCTGTGCAGAGTGGGGAGCTCATTTGCATATGGCAGTGGGGTGACTGCATCTTCTCCTCTGATTGGTTAATGTTCTCTGGCTCATTTGAATTGATACATTGAGAAATGTCAGAGTGAAGGGTAGCCATAGCTTTAGCTTTTAGCATTTTTAGTTTATAAAAACTATAAAAAGGTCAATTTTAAATTGTATGTCCTTGTATTTGAGAATAAATATTGTCCACTGCAGTTAGCTGTACTCACTGCTTCTCCCTCTCTGACCTGTTAAGGTTTATCTCGAAGGATTGTCCTGTTTTTGAATTTCCCTCCGATTTTCCTGTGGGTCTGTGCTGCTGCGCTGCTAGAAACTGATCCTCTGTGCTGAATATTTGGTTTTAAAAAAAAAA
>NW_015556201.1:807-1177 GCF_001515605.1 Sinocyclocheilus anshuiensis | reverse complement strand
TGTGCACCACGACCTGCCGGTTGGAGCTCCAGAGGTGGAAGTGAACGTGAATGGAAAGCCGTTCCGGGCCATCCTGGACTCGGGCAGTGCGGTCACTCTGGTTCAGTTGCAGATTCTCACCCCCCGAACGGAGTATAAAGCCTTCCTCCCCATAACCTGTGTCTACGGGGATACACGACAAGTTCCCGCTCGCAGGGTGACCATTTCGGCTGCTCCCGGCGCCTGGCCGGTGGAAGTCGGGGTCATGAAGGATCTTCCTGTCCCCGTGCTGATCGGGAGAGACTGGCCAGGGTTTGACTGCCTGCTGGCCACGGCTATGCAGCCTGCCAGCCCAGGAGGGGGCCGCCGAAGAAGGAGGCCCACGACAGAA
>NW_015556201.1:0-678 GCF_001515605.1 Sinocyclocheilus anshuiensis | reverse complement strand
GGATAGCGGGAGAGAAGGTGAGTCCCCCTCCCAAAATCCTAATCTCTTCTATGATGTGTTCCAACAGGTGATGGGAGGGGGCTCATTTGGGAAGGAACAGCGGGAGGACGACAGGCTGAAGCATGGATGGACCCAGGTCCGGGTCATCGAAGGCAAGGAGGTTCAGCCTGGTCCACACCCTCTCCCGCATTTCGTCGTGCAAAATGGCCTGCTCTACTGTGTCGTGCAGCGAAGGGGGAGGAAAAATTATTGCTGGTGGTGCCACGCACAAAGACGGAGACCGTGTTGGAGCTGGCCCACTCGCATCCCTTGGCAGGGTATCTCGGAGGCGGGAACACCATCCAACGGATCCGCGACCGCTTCCACTGGCCGGGCTTGGAGGCCGAAGTGAAGGGGTTCTGCCAAGCCTGCCCGACCTGCCAAGTGACGTCACCCAGGACGCCTCTCCCCCCAGTCCGCTGATACAGCTGCCCATCATCGAGGTGCCCTTCGAGCGCATCGGGATGGACCTTGTGGGGCCATTGCCTAAGTCTGCCCGGGGACATGAACACATCCTGGTGATCATCGATTATGCCACCTGGTACCCTGAGGCAGTGCCCCTCCGAAAAGTCACCGCCAAAGCCATTGCCCAGAAACTCTTCCTGCTCTCCAGCCGAGTCGGCATCCCAGCGGAGATCC
>NW_015556200.1:0-554 GCF_001515605.1 Sinocyclocheilus anshuiensis | reverse complement strand
AAACAATAGTCATGGGCCAACAACAAGAATGAAAGAAAACAAAATGAACAATTCACAAAAACAAGAGAATACAATTTCAAGGAAGGGAAAACAGTGATCAATTGAGCTGGATCGAGAAAATACAATTTCAAGGCAGGGAAAACAGTGATCAATTGAGCTTGACCAAAACAACTCTAAAAAGAGAAAACATTAAACAAAACAATTTGTTAACCAATGTTATGCAGTCCAACCTCACTCAGGACAGCTCATTTAAATTACACAATATAAACAGAAAAACAAACATTACAATTTCAAAAAGAAACCACTATCTATAAATTTATTAGTCAACAATATTAAAATGCTAGGTATACTAGCCTCACAATACAATTTAAAATAAATACCGTTGAGACTTTAGCTGATCACACACATTAAAGGGCTACAATCATCACCATATACTTCCTAAAGAAGAGAGGACTCTTTTAACACTCTTGTATAAAAGAGTGTCAGCTTAGTGTGTACAAAGGTATACGGTTCATCGTTTTACACCATAAAACGCCCTACCATAGATCGTCAAC
>NW_015556199.1:425-552 GCF_001515605.1 Sinocyclocheilus anshuiensis | reverse complement strand
TATTTAAAAGCGAAGGAAAGCGAGGAAAAGAGGGAAAATTAAAATGAACTAAACACGAACAATTGCTTTACGCCGAATTGCCGCTATTTGAAAGTGAAAGTAAAATGCGCACGCCGCTTTTACAAGC
>NW_015556199.1:0-368 GCF_001515605.1 Sinocyclocheilus anshuiensis | reverse complement strand
AAAGCGAGACTCATGCTCGAGTGAGCATTCTGTCTCAGTAAGCGCGTAGCTCACTGCCCTTCTGCGGCAGATCTGAGTGCAACGGAGAGACAGCACGCAGGCACAGTGCCGGCATGAGATCAGTCAGACCGATTGCTTATTCCCTGACTCCGCTGTTTCCTTCTCCGAGGCTCGCTGAGAGAGGAGAAACGGGAGAGTTGGGCTGCTTTCCGTGAAGGCGGTCCGCACGTGGAGAAGAGCGAGACTCATGCTCGAGTGAGCATTCTGTCTCAGTAAGCACGTAGCTCACTGCCCTTCTGCGGCGGATCCAGGTGCAACGGGGGGAGCGAGCAGGCGGGTACAGTGCCGGCATGCGATCGCTCAGACCC
>NW_015556198.1:1630-1815 GCF_001515605.1 Sinocyclocheilus anshuiensis | reverse complement strand
TGAAAAGCGCTGTACAAATAAACTTGAATTGAATTGAATTGAACACAATGTCTTTGTTCACTGAAATATTGCAGAATATTTCAACAATTCCAAAAAAAAACAAAAAAAAAAACACGCTGCAGCAGGGTTTAAATTGGGCCGGGGCCGTCCAGGGGTTGAGCCCCGGCACATTGACTCCCGGGCTC
>NW_015556198.1:0-1023 GCF_001515605.1 Sinocyclocheilus anshuiensis | reverse complement strand
GAAATTAACTAAATTAACTTTTCCACAACATTCTAATTTATTGAGATGCACCTGTAAAGTAAGTGTTCCAAATTACCAAAATGCTCAGAAGTCATCAAGGTGATCTCCAAACAGAGTGGTTTAATAGTACAAAATCAGCTGGTAGGATTTTCTGTGGAGCTAAGGGAAACTGACGCTTGAAGAAATCAAATAATATACTGTATCTAGTATTTGGAGTCAAACTGCAGAGATCTCTCATAATAGGAGAAAAATGCTCCAAACAGGGCTTGGTCGATGGTCACCAAGGGAGACCAGGGATACTAACTGAGTGCAAACAGCTGTGAACCTAGCAGACCGACATCAGGTTGACTTCTGCAGCCTTGCATCACCTGTGTATCACAACTTTAATGGTGCCACCTGCTTTTTATCATAGTGCGAGCTCATTGTGGTAGCCTGGAAAGGAGCTTTCAAGGCCCATAGAGCAGCATGCCAAGCGTAAATTAAAATATCGGCCTCAAACAGAGAGAGCCAAGTGACAGGATTATGGTGAAAATGGCCATCCTCAAGTGAGAGAGATGAGCAATAAAAAAGAAAAGGAACGGAATGAAATGATCTTCTTCCGAGGCCTTAGAAATGGTTCAGAATTAATTTGCAATTAATAAAACTGAAATCTGCAGTATATGAAAAAATACAGGTTCAGAATGACACATGCTACACAACACTACGCTGCATATATGCTGAATCATATAATTATCAATACAATGTTGTTTATATGTTTCTTTTACAATAAATATTTTAGTGATACACCAACATACATTACCGCCGGAAGTAGGGGTGCTGAGGGGGCTACACCCCCTGGCGTGTAGCCCAGGGAAAAAATGTGTGTGGGGGGGGCCGGTGTTAAAAATAAATAAATGGAAATTTTGTAACAAAAAGATACATAAAACTCTTTATTAATTTGTATATTCATTAAAATTCATAGAAAAAATAAGCCTAAGTCTACAATGACAATAAGCAACAGTAAAACATGAATTAAGTTGAATC
>NW_015556197.1:0-484 GCF_001515605.1 Sinocyclocheilus anshuiensis | reverse complement strand
ATTTGGGCTATGTAATGGTAGATCTGGAGTTTCCAGAAAAAATCAACGGAACTCAAGATACCATTTCTGTCTTAGCCCTAATCTGCCCAGGGCCTTCCAGTCCAGATCAGACTCCTGTTATCTTGGGTACAAATGCTAATCTTTTCAAGTGGTTGGCCCAGCTGTGTAAGAACAGGAGGGGAGTGGACCTTGCTCAGACATTGGGCATTGCTGTAAATACAGCACCAGAGGACCTGTCGCTAAATTCAGCCAAGATTACCTCTGAGGGTGCTACTGCTGAAGATCATGTGGGTAGTGTCATCTGGCAGGGCCCGGGTTCTCTGAGTTTACCTGCTGAAGGAGACTGTTGTGCCATCTGTAGTGTGGAGTTAACGGTGCCATTGGAAAGTGAGGTTTTGATGGTGGAGGCATCACCATACGAGACACCATTACGAGGAACCAACCGATGGTGGTTCCTAGTAATGGGGTTGATGTAAACAATTTC
>NW_015556196.1:371-588 GCF_001515605.1 Sinocyclocheilus anshuiensis | reverse complement strand
CTGTGGGCGCACAGAAAATGAGAGTTCTCAAGACTCAAAAGTACTGAGCAAATGATAAGATCCGTCATCTGTCATCGCGTTATAAACGCGGAACCTGCGGGAATGAGTCGAATTATTATTAATAGCCGCAATCCTGAGCCTGAAATTCAAGTTCTGCTCTGTGTTCTCTGCTAATAACCCGACTGTGAATGATGCGAGCGGCGTTATGTTGTCAGTG
>NW_015556196.1:0-324 GCF_001515605.1 Sinocyclocheilus anshuiensis | reverse complement strand
CTGATGTGAGACGTCTAGGAGACATGCAGCACAGGGTGCAAACTACGGGGGAGCTAGGGGCAGCTCGGCTCCCCTTAATAAGACATGGGCTCCCCTTAAAACGGGATTTGTGACATTTTGGGGGGTCTCAAAAAATATCGACAATGTGTTATTTTGACTGCAATTTCAGTTTTGTGTAATGTGATCATCGTGGATTATTATGTGTAAAATTGCATGACGGCGATTTAAACCTAATTCACTTCAATAAAGATAACTATACATGCTATGTCATGAGCATCGAGGTGTGGGGGCGCTGCGGTGCAAATTTCACTCATGTTTAGTACA
>NW_015556195.1:0-798 GCF_001515605.1 Sinocyclocheilus anshuiensis | reverse complement strand
GACCGAAAAACATGCTCATCTATCGACTCCATGTTATTTAAATTTCTGTGGAAAAATAAAACTGAATATATTAAAAGGAAGACGCTGATTAGAAATACTTTGGAGGGAGGTGTGAATGCTTTGGACTTTAGTACTCTCAATCAAGTTTTTAAAATTGGTTGGATTAAACGTTGCCTGAATGCTGACCCTAATTTGTTATGGTTTTATATTCCTAAACTGATCTTTGATAAATGTGGAGGTTTAAATTTTTTGTTAGCTTGTGATTTTAGTTGCAATAAACTCCCAGTTAAGCTCGCTAATTTTCATATAATACTGATACTACTACTAATAATAATAATAACTATGCACCCGTTTGTAAGGAAGCTTGTAAATTAACAAATTTCTCTATCCAATGCTGTCACGTCACGTGACAAAAGAACGAACGATTCGAAAGACTCGAGAGATGAACTAATCAATTCTTAATCAGAATGTGCTGCGTGGAAAAAAATCTGTCTTTATTAAAAACTGGTTTGACAAAGGTGTAATTTTTGTTTTAGATTTGTTAAAAAAGGATGGTAACTTCTATTCCTATTCTGAATTTTCAGAAATCTTTGAAGTGGATACCTCACCTAGAGTGTATGAATGGGTTATTAATTCTATTTCACCTAAACTGTTACATTCGGTTAGGGATTGTTACAGATCTTCAAAATGTGAAATGCCAAAAATTAGTATTGGAGGTCTGGAGCTTTCTAATGTTAAATCTAACAATTTCTAGATTAGAAAAATCCTTATTAAGAAGTTTAGCTGTCATCCTAAAGC
>NW_015556194.1:788-1003 GCF_001515605.1 Sinocyclocheilus anshuiensis | reverse complement strand
TCCCCATAGCGACCCCTAGAGGATGCAGTGTCTCATTCCCTACTCCAGGAACCATGGTTACATAACTAACCTGAGACGTTATTTTTCATGAGTCCAACATCCTGCCGCGCAAGAGACGTGATCAGTAAGGGAAGTCATCTTTCACTATTGTAATGTTGTTAAATAGAGAATTTTTTTTTATATTTAAGTAACTAGCATAATTCATAACCTTGGAC
>NW_015556194.1:0-577 GCF_001515605.1 Sinocyclocheilus anshuiensis | reverse complement strand
CCCCCCCCCCCCCAAGGTGATTGTCCCGTATTTTCATTTTCTGAAGTTTGCAATCCTATTTAAAACCGTTGCGTACGCAGAAAACCAGCCCTGAAAGAGGCGTACGCCACTTCCGGCGCAAAAGGTGGGATTTATAAAAACAAACTTGACGTATGTATAAATATATTTAATATATAAACATAACATGCTTTTCTTAAATATATACATGCATGTGTGTGCATTTATATATACATAATAAATGTACACCGTACGCACACATATATAAACAAAAACTTTTATTTTGGATGCGATTAATCAAAATTAATTGTTGCCCAGCGCTAATACAAACTCATCAGTAAATATGTTTGGTCTCAGGTTGAAAATGCTGTGTCCAGTGGGCTCACTGGCATTGCTTGCACAGATGAGCAGCGGCTCCTTCACCCAGGATGAGCTGAGAGGGTCTCAAGCATCTTCGACTGACTGTGTCAAGCCTTCTGCACAAATGTCTGAGTGCTGCGCAGGGACAGGAGCCAGAACATCTTGCGTCCTCACCACTGTACCATCTGCGACAGCTGAGAAAATTCAGGGTTTCGCCAGC
>NW_015556193.1:0-908 GCF_001515605.1 Sinocyclocheilus anshuiensis | reverse complement strand
GAAATACATACAGTGATAGTCAGGCTCACTCTGAATACATGTAACCTGAAAGAATGAGCTAACCTATAAACGAACCTTTTTTATAAGTTTTGGAATATGCAGAAATAATCAAAGTGCAACAATGGAGTTTGATGTTTGGGGTGATTTTGCTTTTAGATTTCTCCAAAACTATACAGTAAAATGCCTGTATAAATACAGTGATAGTCAGGCTCAGTCTGAATACATACAAATTCAAAGAATGAGCTAACCTATAAAGGAACATTTTTTATGAGTGTTTGAATATGCAGAAATAATCCAAGTGCAACAATGGATTTTGATGTCTTGGGTGATTTTGCTTTTAGTTTTCTCCAAAACTATACAGTAAAATGCCTTGAAAATTAAGACAGTGATAGTCAGGCTCACTCTGAACACATATCAACTGAAAGAATGAGCTAACCTATAAAGGAACACTTTTTATGAGTGTTGGAAAATAGGACACAGTGCAAGTGCAAGGACGCATTTTGTTGTTTGGGGTGATTTTGCTTTTAGTTTTCTCCAAAACAATACAGTAAAATGCCTTGGAAATAAATACAGTGATAGTCAGGCTTACTCTGAACACATATCAATTGAATTAATGAGCTAACCTATAAAGGAACATTTTATATGAGTGTTGGAATATTGGACACAGTGCAAGAGCAAGGATGCATTTTGTTGTTTGGGGTGATTTTGCTTTTAGTTTTCTCAAAACCATACAGTAAAATGCCTTGGAAATAAATACAGTGGTAGTCAGGCGCACTCTGAACACATATCAATTGAAAGAATGAGCTAACCTATAAAGGAACATTTTATATGAGTGTTGGAAAATGGGACAAAGTGCAATTGCAACAATGGAGTTTGACATTTTGGGTGATTTTGCTTTTAGTTTTCTC
>NW_015556192.1:19931-20103 GCF_001515605.1 Sinocyclocheilus anshuiensis | reverse complement strand
CGTGGAGATATACCGGGCCCTTCCCAGCCGGTCCAACAGCTCATCTACCCGAGGCATGGGGTATCCGTCGAACTTGGAAACCTCATTGAGGCGGCGGAAGTAATTGCAGAAACGGAGGGTGCCGTCCGGTTTCGGGACCATCACGATTGGGCTGGCCCATGGGCTGCGTGCT
>NW_015556192.1:18870-19398 GCF_001515605.1 Sinocyclocheilus anshuiensis | reverse complement strand
TCCTTCGCCACATCCAGGAGGCCGCGGGGTTGCCGGCCAAAGAGGAGCTCGAAGGGGGTGAAGCCAGTTGAGGCCTGCGGAACTTCACGGATCCCGAAGAGGACACAGGGGAGCATCAGGTCCCAGTCAAGTTTGTCCTCCACGACCACCCGTCTCAACATCTGCTTGAGTGTTTGATTGAACAACTGCTTCACCCGCAGCAGCCGGCAGAGGTCAGCCATTAGCCGGGACATAAAGGGGGTACCCTGGTCGGTCAGGATCTCCGCTGGGATGCCGACTCGGCTGGAGAGTAGGAAGAGTTCCTGGGCAATGGCTTTGGCAGTGGCTTTTTGGAGGGGAACTGCCTCGGGGTATCGGGTGGCATAGTCGACAATCACCAGGATGTGTTCATGTCCCCGGGCAGACTTCGGCAACGGCCCCACAAGGTCCATACCAATGCGCTCGAAGGGCACCTCAATGATGGGCAGCGGTATCAGCGGACTGGGTGGAGGAGTCCTGGGTGACGTCACTTGGCAGATCGGGCGGGCT
>NW_015556192.1:18333-18697 GCF_001515605.1 Sinocyclocheilus anshuiensis | reverse complement strand
CTCCCGTTGTTCCTTCCCAAATGAGCCCCCTCCCGTCACCTGTTGGAACACATCATAGAAGAGGTTAAGATTTTGGGAGGGGGACTCACCTTCTCTCCCGCTATCCAAGGCCAGAAGCATGGGCCGCTGACGAGGTCCTGTCGTGGGCCTCCTTCTTCGGCGGCCCCCTCCTGGGCTCGCAGGCTGCGTAGCCGTGGCCAGCAGGCGGTCAAACCCTGGCCAGTCTCTCCCGATCAGCACGGGGACGGGAAGATCCTTCATGACCCCGACTTCCACCGGCCAAGCGCCGGGAGCGGCCGAAATGGTCACCCTGCGAGCGGGAACTTGTCGTGTATCCCCGTGGACACAGGTTATGGGGAGGAAG
>NW_015556192.1:14238-18138 GCF_001515605.1 Sinocyclocheilus anshuiensis | reverse complement strand
CCTCCCCTTCTCTCCCGCTGTCCGAGGCCAGAAGAACGGGGCGCTGACGAGGTCCTTCCATGGGCCTCCGTCTTCGGTGGCCCCCTCTTGGGCTCGCAGGCTGCGTAGCCGTGGCCAGCAGGCGGTCAAACCCTGGCCAGTCTCTCCCGATCAGCACGAGGACGGGAAGATCCTTCATGACCCAGACTTCCACCAGCCAGGCGCCAGGAGCGGCCGAAATGGTCACCCTGCGAGCAGGAACTTGTCGTGTATCCCCATGGACACAGGTTATGGGGAGGAAGGCTTTATCCTCCGTTCGGGGGGCGAGAATCCGCGACTGGACCAAAGTGACCGCACTGCCTGAGTCCAGGATGGCCCGGAACGGCTTTCCATTCACTTTCACTTCCACCTCTGGAGCTCCAACCGGCAGGTCGCGGTGCACAATGCAGCCTGCCAGCCAGGTCCGTGCGGGATGTGCGGGGACTTCCGTTGACATGGGCTCATCCCGCGCAGAGGGAGCCGCCGGCCTACTTACTAGTCGCGGGGTGCCCTCCAGCGCGCGCCGCTCCTGGACCACCCTCTGGGGAAACGGCGGCGCTCACTCCCCAGCATCCCGGTGTTGGGTCGCATCCGCCAGCTCGACAGCCTCCACCAGCTCGGAGGTGGTGGTTGGGTTCCTCATCCCCACTGCCTGTCGGTGGGATCGGGGAAGGGCTCGGAGGAGACGGTCAATCACCACGCGCTCCGCCACCTGTCCAGCCGATGGAGCCCCCTCCAGAAGCCAGTGCTGCGCGAGTCGTGTGAGTTCGGCGGCCTGGGCACGGGCCGGCAGATGGGGCTTATACTCCCACTCGTGGAAGTGCTGGGCAGCACAGATTGGGGATAACCCCAGGCGGGCTAGGATTTCCTTCTTGACCTCCTTATATTAATCGGCGGAGGCGGCGGGAAGCGCGAAATATGCACGCTGCGCTTCGCCCGTCAGCAGGGGAGCCAGCACCCATGCCCAGTCATCCCTATGCCATCCTTCCATGGTGGCCGTCGCTTCGAACATTTGTAAGAAGGCTTCTACGTCATCATGAGGAGTCAGCTTGGGTAGCAGCTTCGCAGCTTGTACCCGGGGGTCCGGCAACGGAACGCGTTGAGTGGCGGCGGCACACAGGGCCACGAGCTCCTTCTCTGTCTCCCCTTGACGGGTGGCGAGGTGCTCAACGATTTGTTGCTGGCGGATGCTAACCTCAGTGAGCCGCTGGAGGATATCATCCATGTTGGGGGAGGAGTGCTCGCCTGTGACCGAACCCGGAGACAAAAACAAGGGAAAAGGTGAGGTGAAGAAAATCGCTTGTCGGTGATTCTTCACTGATTTGCCTGCATTCTCCACCAGTGTAACGGGCTGAAGAATCACACGACAAGGAAATCTTAATCGATACCCCGGAGGGTGGATTTATTAGTGAGGTGGGTGGTAGGGAGAAAGGTCCAGGTAGGTGGTCCGGTGCCGTGAGTGCTCTCTTCCGTCTTCCCAGTGCAGAGGGCCCGTGCAGTGCTCCTGTGGGGCTGGTCGGTCACACGCTGTTGTCTGTGGGAGAAATGAGAGGGCAAGTTAGTGCTCAGTCTCATGGAGAAGTCTCCCAGATGGCAGGGCTTGCGTGGCTTATGTGGCCGCCGCCTGATGAGCTGCAGCTGTGACTGATCAGCCTGTGATGAGGACGGCAAGGTGTTCCTTGTTTGTTTCCAGGGCGACGCTGATGAAGCCTCGGGACGCTCGTCACGGTGTCTACATGATTGTTAATGGGAAAGAACTTTTCAGTCCAATTACTGTGCTAATAATGTTAATTGTTGGATTAATCGACCAATCAAAAATATAATCAATAGAAAAAATAATCATTATTAGAAGCCCTAATACAGTCATTTGAGTCTTTAGTGACGGTCAACAATGGATCTCTGCATCGTATCTTGTGTAAATTCAGCCTCTGTCTCCTGTTTTTTAGGCGCTTGCTGCAGATGGGGGTCTTCAACTGTCAGCTGTATAACAATCTGGGCCTGTGCTGTGTCTACGCCCAGCAGTATGATATGACCCTGTCGTCCTTTGAGAGAGCTTTAGCCCTGGTGTCCAGTGATGAGGAACAGGCTGATATCTGGTATAATCTGGGGCATGTTGCAGTGGTGAGCAGACACTCAGAACCCAATGTGACCTGTGTAAGTCTGCAGATGAGAGAGAGCATGCCGCTCACTGTCCCTCACTGCTGTGACAAACTCTCACGTCAGTGATCTGACAACTGATTTAGAGACTTAGTCAGTCAGACTAAATCAGACCAAACAGGAGGTAGATTCATACTGATATCACTCAATAACCCACTCAAAAGAATGTCTTTTTGCAAACCAAACATTTAACGGAATATGGAAAGTCAGGTGTGCTTCTCATATAACCTCTGCTGGCAAACAAGTGGCAAAACATGTTCTTTTAATGGAAAAATTGTAAGGACTGATATTTTTATAATTATAATTTTTTTTTAAATTTCTCTTTTATTGTAGATTTGCTGAGATTTGTGTACATCAGGTGGTTTTGAAAAAAAAAATTTGCATATTGATTTAGAGGGAAAAAAGTGTTTATTATATTATTGAAGGTTGCTATTGTTCCCAAAACAGAAACAATTGATGGAAAATGCTGATTCCACATGCAGAGTGTGCTTGAAAAAATTTTAATGTCAGTCTGTAATGACCCAAGTTATTAATGAATAAATTATGGTCATTTCAGGCTTTTCTCCTCTCTCTCTATTTCGCAGGGCATTGGTGACTTGACTCTGGCGTACCAGTGCTTTAAACTGGCCTTGGCTTTTCACAATAACCACGGTGAAGCTTACAATAACTTGGCCGTGTTGGAGCTACGGAAAGGCCGCATCGAGCAGGTCAGTTTAGTCTCTCAATAACTAATGTCATCACAACACTTTTTTCTTAAGAAAAATTTACATGTACTGTTTTGTATATTTTCAAATTAATTAATACTGAATTGAATCCAGAGATTGTGAATCAGTATCAAATTGATTTGAAAATCTGTCAGTATATGTGAGGGGTATCGTTAAAGTTTTTTGCAAAATTTGCTGTTTTTAATCCAGAAATAGGTAATTTGTCTGATTCGTAAAGTTTCACAAGATTACTGAATTCTACACGCTCACAAATGCTCCCGTTATAACAAAAAAGCACAGGCACCATATAAATAAGAGATTGATTGTTCAGTGTGTAGTTAGTCATTGATTATAACAGGAGTTTTCACGTGAGAGATCTCGGTCAGTTATGCTATAAAGGGAGCGTCCTTTGTTCAGTTTCTCTATGTAATCCATTCACAGTGTAATTGCAGGAGTGAATCTGCTAAAAGTCTTTGCTATGATTGACAGTGATAACTGTGGCAATGGACGGAACAAAACCATGACAAATCAATGTCTAAATAAAGCTGTGCATTAAGTGATGCAGAATAACGTCTCAGGTTACGTATGTAACCATGGTTCCCTGAGTAGGGAACGAGACACTGCGTCCTCTAGGGGTCGCTATGGGGAACGCCTTGTCATGACCCGTGTCTGAAGCATACACTGAAAAAACACCAACAACACGTTGGCCGGCGACAGCCATGATGTCACTACCGGTGCGACTATAGTATAAATAGGCGCCTGGAGAACACATCATCCACTTCTTTGTCTGAAGCTTGTGTCCGCAGCATGGCAAGAAACCTAGAGGATGCACTGTCTCGTTCCCTACTCAGGGAATCATGGTTACATATATAACCTGAGACGTTCCCTTTCATGGGAACTTCAAACTGCGTCCTTTAGGAGTCGCTATGGGGAACGGTATACCCACGCCACCATGCTGAGGGGAGTGCATGCCAGAAACCATGGCGAGCACTAAGTACCAACTCTACCATATTGCCATGGG
>NW_015556192.1:12224-12472 GCF_001515605.1 Sinocyclocheilus anshuiensis | reverse complement strand
ACCTACAGCATGTTCCAATGCTGGAACGGCTAGCAGTAGTTTACCTTAGCTGAGGGAGCACAAACCCAACTCTCAACGAGAGGGGGCTCGACCTACAGCGCGATTGTAGAATCAGAAGGGTAAGCGTACTGCAAGCTAGCCAAACACTCAGCGCATCAGAGAGGCAGAGGTAAATCGCAAATCGCCTGATGCTGCTGGTTCCAGGTGCTCTGGAAAAACAGAGAACTCAACTTCTCATGAGAACTCCG
>NW_015556192.1:0-12186 GCF_001515605.1 Sinocyclocheilus anshuiensis | reverse complement strand
CGAGGAAGCCAACTCCTCAGAGAGAATTAAACACTCGAAAGAAAGCACCATGCTCACAAGAACCCTCAATGGTGAGGGGAGTGATGCTTCCAAAGTGTGTCGACAGAGACAAACTAGATGAGCGGAGCCCAAGGTCCTTGGTACCATGGCTGTATTTTTGATCTAATACAGCCATGAGTCTTTTGAGTACCCAAGGTATGGGTATGGAGCCATGAGTACCTTGGGCTCCGCTCATCTAGTGTGTCTCTGTCGACACACTTTGGAAGCATCACTCCCCTCACCATTGAGTTGGTCTAAACCAACTCAGAGAAAGGGAACAAGGTTAATAATGCGTAACCCTTACCATACAGGATTCCAGAAAAGTGGGCAAAGCATAATGTGCACAGTTACCACTTATGTGGATTTTAGAAAGTGGGCAAAGCATAACGTGCAAATTTACCAGCTATGTGGATTTTAGAAAGTGGGCAAAGCATAACGTGCACACTTACCACTTATGTGGATTTTTAGAAAGTGCGCAAAGCTTAACGTGTTCACTTACCTTAGTATGGATTTAAGAGTTTTCCAAGCATCTGCTCACAGATACCCGGAAGTACTGAGCCAAACGGGAGAGGCAAGCTCAAATACAACCCTCTAAGGAGAGGGGAGCACTGCCTGAGACCGCATTACACAAGAAGGTTCTCGCAAATGCCACCTATACTTCCCGCTCAATGCCTCAGCAAGAGGGGATACCCTGGTGATCAGGAGGCCCCTCAGGGCGACCTAGATACAGTAAATTAGACAGGGCAGCCTGAAAGCATGAGCCCAGCCCGGAAGTCCAGGAAATGTTTGCAGTGCCGTGCTGGGGGCCTGATGATCAAGAAGGCTCCCGCACCTGACCTGGTGCTGCGTATGCCCTGCCATTCAAGCGAGATGTAATCTGAAGGGGCTTGGATGGCAAGGAGGGAGTTTTGAGAGAAGATGTCTAACCCATAGAGAGATAGCCGGCTAGCGTCTCTTCTACCGGGGGCATCCGCTCATTGCCATTTTCGCGCATCGCCTCGATGTTGGCATAACTCGTATGCTGGAACCGATGGATGCGTGAGGAAAACGACCTCTTCCATTCCTTCTCGATCTCAGTATGGAGATCAGGAAGGAAAGGAAGGCTCACCTGAGCTGGAGGGTTATGGCCAGAAAGATAACGTTCATCGAGACGACCTCGCGACGTCACTTCCTTAGTCCGCTTCCATGGTAAGTCAAGCCTCGCCGTGGCACGATCCATAACTTCCAAGAGCTCATCATACGCACACTGTAAAACTTTACTGTAAATTTAAAGGTAATTTCTAACAGTATTGTACTGTATTTTCATAAAACAGTATCAAACTGTATATTTAACAGAATGGCTGTAAATGTACAGCATTTTTCTGTTTTCAGCACGCAAAATTCGTAATACAGTATCCGGCTGTAAAGGCATTGCATTGTGGGATTGATTTCCTTCGCGCTCAATTTCTTTAAAATGTGAGCAGAGCCACATTTAATTTGTTAGTGGGATATTCACATGAACACAATAGGCACAACGTTACACATGAAGACATGCCAGTCGTTTGTGAATTTTAAAGTTTTAAACTTTGAGCAGTGAGTTCACTTTTTAATCTATAGCTGCCTGTGACGCTTAATTATAACTAACGTACAACTTTGTGAGACTATACCGACACGGCAATAAAATGAGAGGATGATGCAGCAAGAAGACGGGGAGAATAAATTGTGTCTGACGAAGAGAAATGAAGTTTGTAGCAGATGGATAATTGTTTGACTGAGCATTGACACGGTAAGACATTGTTTTATTCGATTGCATTTCTGAACTGTTTGCACGAGTGGGCTGATTTTGGGAATGATGGCGTTGTCATTCCACACCGACAAACGCTACCAAACAGACAGCACACGACACGCTCATAAAGTTTTTTTTGGATCGGTGTGTTAATCCTGTCATTTTCGAAGATTGAACATGAGAAATCGAAATTATAATGCCCGAAATGTGATGTGCTCTATGTTGCTGTCTGTCTGCGCGTTGTGAATTTGCTTAGCCTGTAACGTTACACGTATGTTAAAATCCGAGTGAACAGTTCAGTCTGTTCTCAACTATTCACCAATTAACTTTGATATTTCTTTTAAAACGTAAACAAGTATCATGCCATTCGCACGACCTGCATTTGATTTTCGATTCATTTTTATTTCAGGCTGAGTAATATGATGAAGCTCGACTAAGTGCTAACGTAAGTTCATCATAAATAGCCTTACAGTTATAAGTCACTAGTTCACAGAAATTATGTGGTGCCAGTTCTGTGATAGTGCATTTGAATCGGTTTTATCATACTGCAGGCACATGAAAATACATAGTCAGGAGAAAGGCCCTCGCCTTTATCCAGGTCTTTCAGCAGGTCAGCCTGGTATGCCTGGAGCACCGCCATGGTGTGCAATGAAGCGACAGCCTGACCTGGTGCTGCGTATGCCCTGCCATTCAAGCGAGATGTAATCTGAAGGGGCTTGGATGGCAAGGAGGGAGTTTTGAGAGAAGATGTCTAACCCATAGAGAGATAGCCGGCTAGCGTCTCTTCTACCGGGGGCATCCGCTCATTGCCATTTTCGCGCATCGCCTCGATGTTGGCATAACTCGTATGCTGGAACCGATGGATGCGTGAGGAAAACGACCTCTTCCATTCCTTCTCGATCTCAGTATGGAGATCAGGAAGGAAAGGAAGGCTCACCTGAGCTGGAGGGTTATGGCCAGAAAGATAACGTTCATCGAGACGACCTCGCGCCTTAGTCCGCTTAGTCCGCTTCCATGGTAAGTCAAGCCTCGCCGTGGCACGATCCATAACTTCCAAGAGCGCACACTGTATATTGTACTGTATTTTCATAAAACAGTATCATACTGTATATTTAACAGAATGGCTGTAAATGTACAGCATTTTTCTGTTTTCAGCACGCAAAATTCGTAATACAGTATCCGGCTGTAAAGGCATTGCATTGTGGGATTGATTTTCTTCGCACTCAATTTCTTTAAAATGTGAGCAGAGCCACATTTAATTTGTTAGTGGGATATTCACATGAACACAATAGGCACAACGTTACACATGAAGACATGCCAGTCGTTTGTGAATTTTAAAGTTTTAAACTTTGAGCAGTGAGTTCACCTTTTAATCTATAGCTGCCTGTGATGCTATAATTATAATTACAACTTTGTGAGACTATACCGACACGGCAAAAAATGAGAGGATGATGCAGCAAGAAGACGGGGAGAATAAATTGTGTCTGTGACGAAGAGAAATGAAGTTCGTAGCAGATGGATAATTGTTTGACTGAGCATTGACACGGTAAGACATTGTTTTATTCGATTGCATTTCTGAACTGTTTGAACGAGTGGGCTGATTTTGGGAATGATGGCGTTGTCATTCCACACCGACAAACGCTAACAAACACGTTCATCAAGTTTTTTTTGGATCAATGTGTTAATCCTGTCGTTTTCGACGATTGAACATGAGAAATCGAAATTATAATGCCCGAAATGTGATGTGCTCTATGTTGCTGTCTGTCTGCGCGTTGTGAATTTGCTTAGCCTGTAACGTTACACGTATGTTAAAATCCGAGTGAACAGTTCAGTCTGTTCTCAACTATTCACCAATTAACTTTGATATTTCTTTTAAAACGTAAACAAGTATCATGCCATTCGCACGACCTGCATTTGATTTTCGATTCATTTTTATTTCAGGCTGAGTAATATGATGAAGCTCGACTAAGTGCTAACGTAAGTTCATCATAAATAGCCTTACAGTTATAAGTCACTAGTTCACAGAAATTATGTGGTGCCAGTTCTGTGATAGTGCATTTGAATCGGTTTTATCATACTGCAGGCACATGAAAATACATAGTCATGTTCCTAATGCTAATTTTAAATGTGTAATGCCCATGCACTACACACTGATAAGAGGAGAAAGTCTTTCTATAAAGACAATTTTAAGTATGTGGAACCTGTCCCCATCTGCCTTGGTAAAAATGAATCTGGCAAGGAAAGCTTTGCTCAATACATTCCCATTAAGCAAAGCTTAGAAGCTCTGTTCTGCTGTAAATCAGTTATAGAACAACATAAGAATTCACGATCTGAAATCAGAGCAAATGATGTCCTCTGCGATGTATGGGATGGCAGTAATGTTGATGAAAATGTGCTGTTAAAAGATGATACAGATTCATTAGATTTAATCTTGTATCAAGACGCTTTTGAAGTGGCAAACCCACTTGGATCTGTCAAGAAAAGGCACAAAATACTTGCTGTTTACATGACACTTGGAAACCTGTTGCCTCACTGCAGGTCAGGAATTGACCACATGCAGCTAGTTCTGCTGTGTAAGGAACAAGATTTTAAGGTTTTTGGCCAGGGTTTGGTTTTTGCCACTCTGCTACAAGATCTTAAAGACCTTGAGGAAAATGGTGTTCTGTTAGCTGATGGAAAGCTTCACAAAGGTACACTGTGCGCAATAGCTGGAGATAATCTTGGATCCCATTACATTGGTGGCTTCGTTGAAAATGTCAGTAGAAGTAACAACTTTTGCAGATTTTGTGAAATAGACCGCCAAACATTTCTTTCATCACCCCTAACAAAGGCATTAACAAGAACTGTTATGTCATATGAGCAGAATCTTAGGGATTTGGATTCAGGTGGAGCTGAAATTGCTGTTGGTGTCAAATGCAATTCTCCGTTTAATGAGCTGAAATATTTTCATGTATGCCAGCCAGGATTACCTCCCTGTCTAGGACACGACCTTTTTGAAGGTGTTGTGTCATTTGACCTTGCTTTGTGTGTAGATCACCTTGTAAATCGTGAGAAACAGTTCACATACACTGAACTAAATCATCGCATTAACCAGTTCAAGTATCTGCGGAATGATGCACGTGATAAACTGGCTGACGTAACTCTTGGTACTGGGAAATTAAGTGGACATGCAGTGCAAAATTGGTGTTTGCTCAGGCTTTTACCTCTTTTGGTAGGGGGAAAAATTGCCAATCCAACTGAAAATGAGGTGTGGCAGTTAATTCTTCAACTCAGACAAATAGCAGAGCTCATCTGTGCTCCTTCAATTACGGTCAGTCAGATTGCTTATTTAGCAGTTCTAATCGAAGAGTATATTGAGACTAGAAAGGTGTCTTTTCCAAGTCATCCGCTTAAACCGAAACACCACTACATGTGCCATTACCCTGAACTCATTGATCGTTTTGGTCCACTTATTCGTTTATGGACGCTGCGTTTTGAGAGCAAGCACTCATACTTTAAACAGTGTGCGAGAAAATTGCACAATTTCAAAAACCTGAGTGCTACATTGGCAGAAAGACATCAGCTTCTGCAGGCTTACCTAAATTCAGGAAGCATTTTCCCTGAAAATGTTGTGGCAGAGAAAGGGACAGAATTTCATGTAAGTGACTACAATGATGACATTCAAGGATCTGTTGCAGGCTTTCACTTTGAGCCAGGGAATACATTGGCATCAAATGAAGTGACCGTAAAGGGAAGACTTTACAAAAAGAACCTGAATGTCATTTTGCAGAACAATGATAAGGGAATTGTATTTGGGAAAATTCAGTTAATTCTTGTTCATGACAATTCCAGTGTGTATTTTGTCACACAGAAATGTCAGTCGTTTTGTCTCGTAGACCAGGGAGTTCATTGCTTGACATCTCAAGATAAGGGCTACTTGTGCATAAACCAAGAGAGCTTACTGGATTACTATCCTCTTCCTGAATACTCTCTGTGTGGCTTGTCAGTAATAGTTCTCCACCATTCTTTCCCAATTCTAGAATAATGTCTGGATTGAAAGAAGTATTGAAAGATGCAGTACTGTCGGTGTTGCCCAGCCTATCTCCAGATGTTACCAGTCAACTGGTTGAGAAGCTCATGAATCAGGGAGTTGAGGGTTTGGATGATTTGATTCATGTAAAGGAAGATGACATTTTGGAGTTCATACGACCTATCCAATCAGAAAACTTCTTGGTGCCTGGCAAAATCATGTGGCATGACCCAGATCGGGCGTAATGACGTCCTCACGCCGGATCTGGGTCAGCGCCGCCACATGCTCGCGTCATGGTACTGTCGTGAACACACGTTCACAAGTGACACTGTAGAGACGAAAATGTGGAATAAATTTATTATTTTTGTTTCCTTTGCGCAAAAAAGTATTTTTGTTGCTTTGTAACTATACAGTTGAACCACTGATGTCACACGGACTACTTTGTCGATCATCTTGGAACTTTTCTGGACCTTGAACGTGGTAGTTACCTTGCTGTCTATGGGAGGGTCAGAGATTCCTCATATTTCATCAAAAATATCTTAAATTGTGTTCCGAAGATGAACGAAGGTCTTACGGGTTTCGAACAACACGAGGGTGAGTAATTAATGCCAGAATTTTCAGTTTTGGGTGAACTAACCCTTTAACTAACTTTAGCATTACCTCAATTTTACCAATGAAGCTGTTCCTTTAAATAGGAAAGAGCTCATTGCTACAAATGGAAATATACATTACGGTATTTCTTTGTTAAAGATGAACCCTAAGTGTTTGTTTGGCTAAAAGAAAATTAAGTAATGAACGATGTGAGAGGACTTTCCTGCACAAACTTTATACTGTAGCTCTTTAAACAGTTACATTGAACTATTTATAAACAACTAAATAACATCACAGAAAAAGACACAGTAGGTTTTTCAAATGTTTTATTAATGTCTTTTTTTTTTCATTTTCAGGTCAATCTCTAAGCAACCAGCGGTGGATGTTGAGCGTGGAAGAAACCCGTAAGACCTTCGTTCATCTTTGGAACACAATTTAAGATATTTTTGATGAAATATGAGGGCTGTGAGGCAGTGTGTGGCATGACCCAGATCTGGCGTAATGACGTCCTCACGCCGGATCTGGGTCAGCGCCGCCACATGCTCGCGTCATGGTACTGTCGTGAACACACGTTCACAAGTGACACTGTAGAGACGAAAATGTGGAATAAATTTATTATTTTTGTTTCCTTTGCGCAAAAAAGTATTTTTGTTGCTTTGTAACTATACAGTTGAACCACTGATGTCACACGGACTACTTTGTCGATCATCTTGGAACTTTTCTGGACCTTGAACGTGGTAGTTACCTTGCTGTCTATGGGAGGGTCAGAGATTCCTCATATTTCATCAAAAATATCTTAAATTGTGTTCCGAAGATGAACGAAGGTCTTACGGGTTTCGAACAACACGAGGGTGAGTAAATAATGCCAGAATTTTCATTTTTGGGTGAACTAACCCTTTAACTAACTTTAGCATTACCTCCATTTTACCAATGAAGCTGTTCCTTTAAATAGGAAAGAGCTCATTGCTACAAATGGAAATATACATTACGGTATTTCTTTGTTAAAGATGAACCCTAAGTGTTTGTTTGGCTAAAAGAAAATTAAGTAATGAACGATGTGAGAGGACTTTCCTGCACAAACTTTATACTGTAGCTCTTTAAACAGTTACATTGAACTATTTATAAACAACTAAATAACATCACAGAAAAAGACACAGTAGGTTTTTCAAATGTTTTATTAATGTCTTTTTTTTTTCATTTTCAGGTCAATCTCTAAGCAACCAGCGGTGGATGTTGAGCGTGGAAGGGCAGGTTGTGTGTGAAGGAGAGCAGCCCAACATTGTATCTGGTCTTGCAGCACTGTTTGCCTCATTCTACAATTTTAACCTCCAGTATCAGGAAGAGGCAGCATGCACCCTTGAGTTTGTTCAGAGGTTAGACACTTACGCATTTGCCACTCATATACACCAAAACCATTTTCAGAGGTTTACACCCACCTGACTTTATATGAATCGTGTTGCTTTCATGGGCATCACTGAATGTTTCTATCTATTGTAATAGTTGTGTATGAGTCTCTTGATTGTCCTCAATGTAAACAGATACAAAATACAGTTACTGCTGGACATGAGTCAAATATCCAGAAATGTTGAAAAAGCAAAGATTCAGGAGGACCTGGATGATTTGTCTGAAGATCAGTGGACAGTTTAATGACTCAGGACAAACAAGAAACCCTTAAACAACTATGACAAAACATAAAAACTGTCATTGATTGTTCAGGTAACATCATACAGTATTAAGAATCGGGGGTGTAAACTTTTGACCTGCGCTATTTTTAGAAATTCTGTTATTATTATTTGGTGTGAACTTTATTAACATTTCTTCCGTGAAATAACTTGCTCAGGGCAGGACTAAATAAAAAATAAACCTTAATTTTCAAAATTCCTCTTATTTTTCCCAAATTTTCAGCTTTTTCCAGATTCTGCAAGGGGGGGGGGGGGTAAACTTTTGAGCTGCACTGTATGTTAAAATTAATGTAGTCACTAACTTTTTCTTTAGAGTATTCAGAAATAACAGTATTCATTCACAAAGGTTTAATACAGTTTATTGATCACATATCACATATTTAACATTATCATAGTCCTGTGTGCAATAAACACATTGCAGGGGTTGCAATTCACTTACATAAAGTTACTAAGGTTTGAATGAAATCCCCACAATGCCTTTTTGTAAAAAGCAGAATATGCTCTACATAAGCTGGGTGTCTCTGAGGATGACAATATCATTAAAAAACTGGGTGATGGGTGATGAGTACACAACTGGGTGATGAGTACATAAAACATTTCACATGTAATCTAACGCAAAAGATTTAGGACACATTTAGTTGTGATCTAGTTGTTGTGATCCAGTGCACAATACAGATCAGATTTCCCCACAAAATCTGATTTGGGCATGAACAGCTGGAAGTGTAGAAAGCATCTCTGTCTGATATTTTGATATACTATACTTTTATGCTGCTTTCATTTTTGAGACTGCTTTATGTGGGTTGCAACCCTAACATCCAGATTTCCATTTTGAACAGAAAGCGAGAGCGGAGCTTTTTCATTGGAAAACGCTCACAGTGCACGCAGATTGCCCCCTCGAGGACATTGCGTGCATGCTCTTCACCCAAAAAAACAATGCATAGATCGTGTGTGTCATCGGATGTCAAATAGCGATGACACGGATGCACACATCTTCTAAATGTTTTGCTAGTGCTCGCCATAATGAATGAGTCTGTGTTGGCTTAATATATTTTGCAGCTTCTACAGTTAAAGATCAAACTTAAAGCCTCTTTTTGACATGTCCTTTTTAAAGCAAAGTTTAGAAAATCAGAGATTTTAAATTAAATCTAAAAATATTTAAATGTATTTAATGCATTATTATTTATTTATAGCATTAAAAATTATTTCATTTGTAGTTAACTAGTTAAAAAAGTAAAATAGTTAACCCTACTAGGCAGTTGGTGTCTGGCCTTATGTTATTTATTTATTTATTTATTAAATGACATGAGACTTTGAGATTTCTTACACTTGCTAAACTTTATACTTCAGTGCAGTAAAGTAGTAAAATTTGTTTTAATAGTTGTCATTTTATAATACATCCAAAAGCAAAACGTGATGAGAACTAGGTAGTCTTTGTCAGCTTTCTCGCCCTTGATGAGTTTGCATGCAAAATAAATAAACAATCTACAGCAAAAGAAACAGCAATGTTTGAATGATTCACTATTATACAAACAAAGCAAATTAATATAAAACTATTTGTAAATTCACCAGTGTGAAAGAATGTTTAGCGTTTAAGATCGATATACATAAGATATATAATTTTGATACTTCTCCAAAAACTACAACCCCAAATCAGAAAAAGTCAGGACATTTTGTAAAATGCAATGCATTAAGAATCTGTGATTTGTTAATTCTCTTTAACTTTTATTTAATTGACTAGTAAAAATAAAAGATTTCCAATGTTTTCACTGACCAACTGTATAAAAAAAAAAAAAGTATTTTGTAAATGTAAACAAATTTTGATGGCTACAACACATTTCTAAAATAAGTTGGGACAGTTCTTTAAGTTTAGGTTACTCAGTGTTTTGGCATCATGTAGACAATGTTTGGTGTGAACAGTATGATGGAGGAGTAGTTACAAATTCACAGAATCCACATTCAGACCAAAATATCCGACTTCCTGTTTTTGAGCATGTTAATGATAAACATGCTCTCAAATGATTGAAAAAGAATAATAATAATCTTTAGTAAAACAACAGGGTCTTGTGCCCTCTAGGGTTTGAGCCCTAATAAAACAAACATACAAATGAAGTTACCTGTGCTTTTTTAGACAGGTTTAACAGTGTTACTCGGGTAAGGAATAGCCTAAAAAAGATGTTGTTTTATTAACATGAATGACACAGACAGCTGCAGGGTTATTAGACTGTTGTCACGTTAAGAACTAATTCATGGATCCAGTATATTGACATTATACTTGTTTCTACCTTAAGCTAAATGTTTGTTACTCAGTCATAGTTTATCATATTAATATAAATAATAAGCTCTTCTGATTCTGATTTCCAAGGTGACGATGTGTGCACTTCAGGCAGCTCTAAATACCAGTGCAACACAGCAGATTGCACTTTATTTACCTCCGTCTCACACAACTCTAGTGTATGATATATCAGATATTTATTATGTTGTGATTTAACCGCATTATACTTGTTTCTACCTTAAGCTAAATGTTTGTTACTCAGTCATAGTTTATTGTATTAATATTTTATTTGTTTGTGTAAATTTTATATTTTCTCCAACAGCCCAAGCATACCCATAGTCATATAGAATGCTGCATCAGACAAATTCATAAGGGGAGAAAATGTAAATAATAAATCCGCTGCATAGCAAGAGTTGAGGATGTTGCAGTTTAATTCATTGCATGACTTCCGCCAGTAGTGGCACTCACACAGTGCAAGCAGTGACCCTGTAATACATTCACTAGAAAGACATGCAAATGTGCCTTTAGCATCAGGATCAGGATCAGGATGGGCAACTGGACTCATGAAAGACTTTTGTTTTGGCACAGGCGAAAGCTTTTCTGCAGACTGCTGCTTCACTGTCTCCTCACATGTATGAGCCACATTTTAACTTTGCCACGCTCTCTGATAAGGTATGACTCAACACTGTGTGCTATTCTATCATTGTTTTAATGACAGTATTTTATTATTTTATTTTGAGCTTTCTTTGTGACTTGAAGGTTGGTGATCTTCAGAGTAGTTACATGGCTGCTCAGAAATCAGAGGATGCTTTTCCTGAGCATGTGGACACTCAGCAGATCCTGAAAAACCTCAGACAGCATTTTGCCACTCTATAAGGCCACTTAACTGTAATCACATCACTGATCAGGGATAGAAATGACCTGCAAGGATTGTAGCTATATATAGATATAGTCATATTCTGCCTGACATTGCCTGAATACAATACCCTAACCCTAACCCTAACCCTAACCCTGATGAGGCAATATCACGTAACACAGCTCCAGTCTGCTCCGACACACCTGCTCAGAAGATTCTAGCAGCCACTCCTGAAGACCTTGATTAACTAGTTCAGGTGTATTTACTTACGGTTGGAGCTAAACTCTGCAGGAAGTTCTAATCCTGATCCAACACACCCATCTGTAATCATCAAGTGCTCCTGAAGATCTTGGCTGGCTCAGTAGTTTGATCAGGGGCCTGTCCTTCTTACGCTGGATTTTATTGCTGGTGATTTGACATGATCCAGGATTGTTAAGTTCTTTGAAGCTCTTCCTAGAGTTGCTGTGATAGCAACAGAACTCAGCTCAAACCTGCTCTGGATCAGACTTATTTCACATAAACAGGATTCGATTGCATCTGAAAGTCTGTCCCAGCCACTGCTACTTATAATAATTTAAATATTATTTTGAAAATAATTAAAATGTTTTATAATCTATAACAATAGACACCACCTCATTTAGAGATTTATTCGTGAAGGAATAATTATCCCATAATTTTATCGCAGTCATATACACATTAAGTACAGTTTGTCATGCATGAATTTGAGCTTTTATGCGGGTGGCTTTGATGAATCACAGGAGATGCACTTCTCAAATCTCAAAATGCTGTTATGATGCACAATTAATTTAAACGGGTAGGCCTATGTCTTAATGGATCTTATGGATTAAGAAACTTTAATTAATGCTGTCATGTTTAAAAAATCCGCATTAAAATTAAATGAATTGCTAATTACAATACTCTTGATGTAAAAAAAATGCAAAGCTTTACAAATACTAGAAATTGTGAGAAATA
>NW_015556191.1:1422-1665 GCF_001515605.1 Sinocyclocheilus anshuiensis | reverse complement strand
TGCTTATACGGCCTGTGGAGAAGCTGCCTCCGCGTTACACGCTACGGCGTTGTTGCAGGTGAAGGCACTGAAGGCACTGAGGGACTTGCACGAGGGCGGTCATGACCCGGAAGTTCGCAGAGAACTCCGCACCACGGCGGACCTCGCGCTACAAGCGATGAAGGTTACGGCGCGGTCTCTGGGTCATGCGATGTCCACTATGGTGGTCCAGGAGCGCCATCTCTGGCTGTGTCTGGCCGACAT
>NW_015556191.1:756-940 GCF_001515605.1 Sinocyclocheilus anshuiensis | reverse complement strand
GACCCCCGAAGATGCCCGATCAGAGTCGTGCTGTCCTTTTTGCAGCAATGGTTGGAGCGAGGGCTGTCTCCCTCCACCTTCAAAGTCTATGTCGCTGCAATCACTGCAACCCCATAGAAGGGAAGCCGCTGGGGAAGCATGACCTGATCATCAGGTTCCTTAGGGGGGCGAGAAGGCTAAACCA
>NW_015556191.1:0-136 GCF_001515605.1 Sinocyclocheilus anshuiensis | reverse complement strand
CTCACTCAACTAGAAGTGTTGCATCCTCCTGGGCGCTGGCTCGTGGCGCCTCGCTGGCAGATATCTGTAGAGCTGTGGACTGGGCGACCCTTAACACGTTCGCTAGATTCTATAACCTTCGTGTGGAGCCGGTATC
>NW_015556190.1:513-981 GCF_001515605.1 Sinocyclocheilus anshuiensis | reverse complement strand
AAAAAAAACAGCATTTATTTGAAATCGAAATCTTTTGTAACACTATAAATGTCTTTACTGTTATTTTTCATTCATTTAACACACCCTTGGTGAAAACGATATTAATTTCTTAAAAAAATTAATTACCTCAATTTTTTTGAATGGTACTGAAACAATAGAATTTAGCAATACTTTTAAATTTGTCTAACTATTTTCAGTCACGTTGCACTGTATTTTTTTGTCAGTGTGCACCATCTGCTGGTTGGATACAGTATGTGGCCTCATAGCTGTATACTGGACTGTGCAATGACCTAAACCATGAGAAATGCAAGTAGTTAGTATATGTGACCCTGGACCACAAAACCAGTCATAAGGGTCAATTTTCTGGAATTGAGATTTATATATCATCTGAAAGCTGAATAAATAAGCTTTCCATTGATGTATGGTTTGTTAGGATAGGACAATATTTGGCCGAGATACAACTATTTG
>NW_015556190.1:0-207 GCF_001515605.1 Sinocyclocheilus anshuiensis | reverse complement strand
TGAAAGCATGTGAAAATACCACATTTAATAACATATTTTTACTCCAAACTCACTTCATAATGTCAGTCGAGTGTGAGATGATGTGGCTTCTTACACAATAAGGCACGCAACATATTTCATAGTATTTAAGCAGTGATAAAAACATTATAATGCATTATAAACATACTTTATTTTAATGAAAATTATAATAAGAAGAACTCCGATAAA
>NW_015556189.1:295-493 GCF_001515605.1 Sinocyclocheilus anshuiensis | reverse complement strand
TGTTCACACACTTAGCACACGCATCATTTGGATTAAAACTAAATCTTACAAATAAGACCATTTATAGGGCATTCACTATAAATATAATTTATTTTCAACCTTAGGCATACACGACTTTCTGGCGAAAGTGAAACTAGCAGCTTGTGTGAAATGCGCTAGGCTGTACTATTCTGCATCAGTACAAATACCTGCACGCGT
>NW_015556189.1:0-225 GCF_001515605.1 Sinocyclocheilus anshuiensis | reverse complement strand
GTTTTGCTTGCTTGAGTGTTTCTGCATTATATGAGTGGCTTTGGAATATAAATCGCAGCACGTTTCAGATGAAAAAACGTGACTTCTATTTCTGAAAATATCACAGTTAGGAAATTTATAACGAGTGGTTCCCTGCATTATTACAGCAAAGCGCGTGATTATAGTACCTTTTAGATTATAGAGCCGCTGCAATAATGCTATTAAATTAAAGATGATGTACCACAG
>NW_015556188.1:259-530 GCF_001515605.1 Sinocyclocheilus anshuiensis | reverse complement strand
TCAGCATTCATAGACATCCTGAACTCTATTGGGGTTAGACAACACATCTCAGGACCTACTCATTGTCGAAATCATACTCTAGATTTAATACTGTCACATGGAATTGATCTTGATGGTGTTGAAATTATGCAGCCAAGCGATGATATCTCAGATCATTATTTAGTCTTGTGCAAACTTCATATAGCCAAAACTATAAATTCTACTCCTTGTTACAAGTATGGTAGAACCATCACTTCTACCACAAAAGACTGCTTTGTAAGTAATCTTCCTG
>NW_015556188.1:0-127 GCF_001515605.1 Sinocyclocheilus anshuiensis | reverse complement strand
TTTTAAATACAGTTGCTCCTTTACGCTTAAGGAAGATTAAGGAAAACAGTCTGACACCGTGGTATAATGCGCACACTCGCATCCTAAAGAGAGCAGCCCGGAAAATGGAGCGCAGATGGAGGAAAAC
>NW_015556187.1:525-836 GCF_001515605.1 Sinocyclocheilus anshuiensis | reverse complement strand
TGGAGCAGCTCTAATGCTATTAAATTAAAGATGATGTACCATAGTAAAAAATTTAACAGTGAGAGTAACAAAAACTTGTAAAATACATTTTAATGGGCATAATTAAGTGTGAAAATAACCGAAGGATATAGTCAAACAAAAAATTAGTCAGAGACCAGATATAATTTTTGATATTTTTTTGCTAGTGGGTGCAGGACACTATAGTTCATTTATGTAAGTGAGGATAGCAAAATGAAGTAAACTGACAAATCATACCCAAAAATTCTTCATACAGTGGACTACCAGTAAAACTGATACAAATTTGGGACCAA
>NW_015556187.1:0-119 GCF_001515605.1 Sinocyclocheilus anshuiensis | reverse complement strand
TAAATTTTGGTTTGACTGTATCTATTTGATAAATGAAGTTAACCAACTAACATTATACAGTGGTGTGAAAAAGTTGTTTTTTTAATTGTTTGCCTATTTGTCACACTTAAAAGATTCAG
>NW_015556186.1:0-6989 GCF_001515605.1 Sinocyclocheilus anshuiensis | reverse complement strand
CCGGAGACAAAAACAAAGGAAAAAGGTGAGGTGAAGAAAATCGCTCGTCGGTGATTCTTCACTGATTTGCCTGCATTCTCCACCTGTGTAACGGGGTGAAGAATCACATGACAAGGAAAACTTAATCAATACCCCCGGAGGGTGGATTTATTAGTGAGGAGGGTGGTAGGGAGAAAGGTCCAGGTAGGTGCTCCGGTGCCGTGAGTGCTCTCTTCCGTCTTCCCAGTGCAGAGGGTCCGTGCAGTGCTCCTGTGGGGCTGGTCGGTCACACGCTGCTGTCTGTGGGAGAAATGAGAGGGCGAGTTAGTGCTCAGTCTCATGGAGAAGTCTCCCAGATGGCAGGGCTTGCGTGGCTTATGTGGCCGCCGCCTGATGAGCTGCAGCTGTGACCGATCAGCCTGTGATGAGGTCGGCCAGGTGTTCCTCGCTTGTTTCCAGGGTGATGCTGATGCAGCTTCGGGACGCTTGGCACAACACTCAGTATAAATCACGTGAATAAACTATACCAAATATGTAATGTGGGCCCACACACATTCACACAATTTCAAACCCCAACCTGTTGCAGGCCCAGGCACGGCGCCAGAATTTTTCTCTACCGGTGCTAAGGGGGGGCTAGACCAATATGTGGGGGTGCTAAGAAAATAAAAGATATTGATGACGGCAGAGTAAACCGGGGCTAAACCGGGGTTATTCAAAATTCTGACGGGGCTATAGCCCCCCCTAGCCCCGGTGTAGCGCCATCACTGTGCAGGCCCGTGTCGTCGCTTGAGAACGGTGTGGCCGTTAAAACCAACAAATGGCCTCTTCGCTCCAGAGAGCTAAATAAACCTACGAAACAAATTGCCTCTTCGCTCCAGAGAGCTAAATAAACCTACGAATGTACCTGTGTCTCCGTGTGCTGACACTCACGATGTCCACCGATCGCATTAGGAACTCCCTATGCGTCTGCAGTCTCACCAGCTGTCCGCTGAATGAATCCCGTGGGAGAAATGAATCCCGCGACGCCAGAGGAATTCTAAACCGCGTGGGGATATAGAACGCTATCTGGTTCCTCCATCCTATAGTTGTCTTCTTCGGAACGATTAATAAACTCTGGTCCATCATCACATAATAGTCTCTTACCCTCCGTAAAAGAAAGGAAGATTACAGCGCGCACAGCAGCAGTAACCAATATAAGTCTGTTTAAACTCTTAGTCAGAGTAGAACAAATTAAACAAATTAAAGAAACTTTCTGTAAAACTTTCTACATTCGCTGAATATAATCTTTGACCACTTAGTCAGCGGTTATTTTACTATTGCTTTCTGAATCACGAAAATTTAAAGTGCGACATCACTTTCCGATCTGCCTCCATCATCTCTCTCCTCTCGCTCTCCTCCTGCTTCCAATCAGAACGCTCAGTGCCTGCACAAGGGCGGGACTAAGTAAAATAAAGACCAATCACAAACAAAAGAACATGCGTTCTTGTCAAACCCACGTTTTTAGCCAATACATCTCACGTAAACATTTACCATAATCTATGTATCACTTGTACACGTGAAATAATATACCTTTATATGAGCTCATGGCATTTATAGAAGTTTAACCCATGAATATCAGAAACATTTACATATTCAAAAATATGCATTTAGGAGATTATAAATAACCTTAGCTGGGCTACAAAGTGATATGTACAATATTTACAACAACTGGCGAAAACAATCAGCCACATTAAAAAAGAAAAAAAAAAGCAATCTGTTGAAAACTTTACAACAAAAAAACAACAAACATTATGTGGGTAAAGTGAACAGAAAAGTAAAAGATCAAACCGAATTCACAATATTTACAGAAAAAGTCACTATATAGAGTTTATCTTTCTTTTATTAACAACAATCAGAATTTCAGTCAGCAACACCATCAACAACATCCCACACCCAAATCAGCCTCGCTGCGTTTTTGAAAGATGCCCAGTTCCAGCCTCGACCAACCACGGGGCACGTACCGGCACGTTCAATTAGGGCGGGGTCATCTGTGAGAACGACAGAGAGAGAGAGATGCATAGACCCCACATACATCTCAACGTAGCATCCCCGCTCGTAAAAGTCAAAATCCCATTTTGACAAAAACAAACATCAACAACATTTTTTTGTTTCTTCAAGTTCTAGAAAGAGCATAATCTATAATGTTTTCGGTACCCTTCTTGTGGTGTACGTCAATGTTAAAACCCTAAACCACTAAAGACCATCACATTAGCCTTTGATTCGAGTTGGCCATGCGTAGGAGGAAGACTAAGGGATTGTGGTCAGTGTAAACCGTTATAGGTATGGGACTACCACCGACATAAACCTCAAATTGCTGAAGGGCGAGGAGTAATGCTAAGGCCTCTTTTTCAATGGTGCTGTAACGTTGCTATGTTTTAGAATTTTTTTATTTATTTTTTTTAAGTAACCCACAGGATGGTCAATTCCGGCTTCACTTTCTTGCAACAAGACCGCACCTGCCCCTAACGCACTGGCATCCACCTCAAGTTTGAAGGGTCTTGAAAAGTCAGGGGCAGAGAGGACTGGGCCACTACACAGGAAGTCTTTGGCAGCATTGAAGGCGTTATTGCATTCATGACTCCAAGTGAAAGCTTTGGATGTGCTCAACAAATCTGTCAAAGGGGACAAGACAGAGGATAAATTTTTGCAGAACCCACGGTAATATCCGACCATACCAAGAAAACGGCGCAGTTCTCTTTTAGACTTAGGGATGGGAAAATTCACAATTGCCTCAACTTTGGGATCACGCACCTGTCCTTGCCCAACCTGCTTACCCAGATAAGTGACCACAGCTTTCCCGAATTCACTTTTTTTTTTAGATTCACTGTTAAAGATGCTTTTGCCAACCACGCAAACACTTCATGCAGAGAGTTAATGTGGTCACTCCACAAATTAGAGTAAATTACAGCATCGTCAAAATATGCTTCGCAGTTTGCCACACCAGATAATACTTTCCGCATCAACCTCTGAAAGGTTGCGGGAGCATTTCGCATCCCAAAAGCCATCACAGTGTATTGAAGGATGTTATCTGGCATTACAAATGCGGAGACATCTGAGGCACTCTGCGTAAGTGGCACCTGCCAGTAACCTTTTAATAGATCTAACTTGGTTACAAAGGATGAGGCACCAACATGATCAACACAGTCCTCCATCCAGGGACGGACTGGGAGTAAAAAACGGCCCTGGATATTCTCCCAAATAGGCCCACCACAACTACAAACAGCCGCATCTCACAATATTACAGCAATCAATGTATTGCGTTTATGGCAAATAACATCACAAAACCCATGGTGACCCTGCTGAAAAAAAAACAAAAAAAACAATAGAAACCATCACAGAAATTCAAATGGTTTCCACTACAAATACCATTACAAACATTAAAAACCATCAACTTTTAATCATTAAAACAATTAAATAATGGTTTCATGTAGTGTGGTTTGGGACTTGTTCCATTAGGATTTAGTGGTTTTAACAATAATAATATTTAACAACAATAATAGGCAACCAATTACCAGTAGAGACCAATAGGACCCATTACAATTTCCATTAAAACCAATACAATTTCCCTTTTAACCAGTAAAACCATTACAATTTCTATTGATGGTTTCTATTGTTGTTGTTTTTTTCAGCAGGGGATTGAAATAAATGTATTATTATAGGTAGCCTACTTAAATACTTGAAATCTACATAAAAAGAGCAGAAAGCAAAAATTTATATGACATAATAATATACATAAAATCTTGAAACCTGAAATTACAGAATTCTTCAATTTGAGTATTCATATGTCTGTGTGTGTGTGTTATGTTAATCGGAGCAATCACCTTATAGGATACTTCAATTACACTTTATTTTCTAACTCAATATCTCTCAAGTGTAACCCATTGTATAATCACTGCTGTCTCTTTCTGAATGAATGGAATATTTATGTCAGACAATGCAGAGTGATAAATAGCAGTGGACACTCGGACTAGGGGTGTCCTGGGATTGTACTATGGTGCTATAAGCTATGTGCTCTATAGCGAGAGATGCGGGCAAAGGTAACCTGATGTAACTGTTTGCTTTTTTTTTTAGCTTCTCCCAAACACCTTTATCTTCACGTTTTTTGCTTGCCAGTGTAACGGAGGCCAGCGAGTAGGTGCTGTGCAGGTAAACCTCACTCCACTGATCTAAAGAGACGCACTAGCACTGCAATCTTTAGCCTCCTTATTAGTGCGTCCGCCTCCCACCCCGGAGACCCGGGTTCGAAACCGGACCCGTTACACCATCACGAGCCCTCTCTCCTTCGTGTCAGTTTCGGTTTATTTTAAGCAAAAATAGATTGCATTAGCGCCTCCTTTTGTCGGCCGTCAACGTCACTTAATTTGACACTTTTTCTTTGATGATGAACCAGCCAGGCCGACGGCCGTCTTCTCCAGAACGTCCAGATGGCCAGTCCACCCCTGCCTCCATCCTAGGCAATGGGAAAGAGTCTGGCTTGGTGACACTATTCACCTTTCTGTAATCTGTACAAAATCTAAAGGAACTGTTCGGCTTCGGCACTAGCAGGCATGGCGAGCTCCACGGACTCGAACTGGGAACTGCTAGCCCGTGCGTAAGCAGGTAATCTACCTACTTCCTCATCTCTTCTCTCTTCCAGGGATTAACATGATAAGGATGCTGTTTAATTGGTGAGGAGTTTAAGATTTCGATATCATGAAACAGAACGTGGGTCTGACTGGGGCTGTCTGAAAAGAGAGAAGAGAATTTCTGAATAAAAGAAACAACAACTCTGCATTGAGATTGTTGAAGATAAGACAAATGTTCTTCTATATTTTGCAATATTTCAAAATTGAACAGTTTACTGTTGGACATAATTTCAGTGGCAACCAGTCCATCATCCTCAGACACGACAGCAGAGCAATATTTCAAAATTGAACAGTTTACTGTTGGACATAATTTCAGTGGCCACCAGTCCATCATCCTCAGACACGACAGCAGAGGGCAGAGGAGTAACTGTCACTACAGGTGCCACATCCACAGAGGGCTTGATTTACAGATTTGATTTAGCAATTACCCACACGTGATGTAAGCACTCACGCATTTGAGTCACATAATCACACACTGTCACAGGCGACTTTGTTTCCAGTAACAACTGTTCTCTTAACAGTTTCAGAGGCCCACGCACGATATGCCTGAAAACTAATTCGGCCGGACTGAATCCCAAAGATTCTTGCACTGTCTCATGGACAGCAAACATCAACATCGGCAAACCTTCATCCCAGTCCTTCCCCGTTTCCACGCAGAACGTGCGCAGCATGAACTTGAGAGTCTGGTGAAAATGTTTGAGCACGCCCTGAGACTCGGGATGATAGGCGCTCGAAGGTTGATGCTTAACAGCCAGTAGGTTTTCCGAATTCCCAAATGGCTAGAAAGGACATGGTCATGAGCAAGATTTAATATTTGGGAACAATAACCCATGGTAACAACAACCTGACGAACACTATCGCCGCTTTTCCAATGTCGCATTAAAACGTCATCGTCAACAAAATAAGTTACCTTTTTCGCTAGGAACTTTCGTTCTGTCAGCTACAACTGCAAAACATGACGCTATTTCGCTAGGAACTTTTGTTCTGTCAGCTACAACTGCAAAACATGAAGCTAACGATGGGTCAGCCTTTTGCTCCGCCGCCAATTGTGAACGACCCAACTGTAAGGAGGCAATATCACAGGTAGAAGAGGCTGGTTCTACATACAACTTCCCTGACATACCCGTAGACTGCAGAATAGAATCAGACATGTCAATCACATCTTCAAATTTATGTGCCTGGGCCCGTGTAACCACACAGGAAGAGAACACCGCTGGAAACTGAGAAGACAAGTAATTTTTCATCAGTTATGGGACGGTTAACAACAATTGGGGGAAGGAAAACTGTACCACCCGCTAAGTCGTTTCCCAAAATAATATCCACACTTTCCACAGGGAGTTCAGGGCAGATGCCAACACACACAATTTACCCCTTACTATATCCGTTTGAATGTAGACATTATGGAGGGGAACTTTTACACAACATGCTCCTATGCCCCGCAAAATTACATCAGCACCCGTATAGGTTTCATGCGACAAAGGGAGAGTACCAGCTAGCATAAGACTCTGGGCCACATAAATGGTTCATATCCTGCTGCATTTTGATCAGATGAAATACATTTTGCCAAGGTTTGTACAAAACCTACACTTTTAGGCTTAGCTGATGTGTTCTTTTTCTTCCAGGCCTCGCAATCTGCAATAAGATGACCAGCATCAAGGCAATAGGAACAGACCCTGCCTCCCCCCGTGCGATACTGAGCACCTCTATGAGCTTCAAAAGCTCCTCCCCTCCCAGGCTTCACAGCACACGCTGACCCCTTCACCTGTCCTTCAGCACCATGGACAGCAAACTTATCATATCTCACTACAGGAGAAAAAATAGTTTGGTGTGCCAGCACAACTAAATTTTTTCTTAAAATCTTCTAATAAAACTTACTCCTTTAAAGCTTCAAAAGTAGTAGTTTTACACGCAGCACACCACTTGTCAAAAAGAGCTTGCTTTTCTCTGGTGAATTCTACAAAAGTTTGTCTGTCTGCTTTCTTATGGGCTCTACATTTTTGGCTATACGCCTCCGGCACCAACTCATAAACACGAAGAACAGTCTGCTTCACCACGTCATAATCAAGACTCTGTTCTATCGGCAGCGCAAAGCAAACCTCTTGTGCCTTGCCAACTAGCTTACATTGCAGTAGAAGAGCGTGTGTGAACTTGATGTGAGACTACACGCTGTGAGATGCAAGACAAATTTTGGAAAGAATTCCAACAATAAAGTGTAATTGGATTGAATAAATGAATTGAAAAATGAATCTTAAAGTTAGCAAATGTCTCTATTTTGGGCAAAAACTCGCAGAAGTGATGTTTTTATGTATTTTATTTTTTCATATGGTGATTGTGATGCACGAAACA
>NW_015556185.1:0-504 GCF_001515605.1 Sinocyclocheilus anshuiensis | reverse complement strand
GATCTTTGCTAATTCTTTGTGACTGTAGCTCTGACTTGGGTCTTGACTCATGAGGTTTTGTCATCCATCATCCAGCTGGTCCTGTGTCTAATGCCTCAGTGTTTCAGCAGCCTTAGGGAGGAGGCTGTCTGTTGCAACACTTAGCCAGGTCTCGAGGTCTTCCCAGTGGCCAATAGAGTCTGTTGTGCGAGACATGTTTTGCAGTGGCCAACAGAGTCTGTTGTGCGAGACATGTTTTGGCGCGGTGAGGGAGATCTAGAACCTAGACTGACACATACCTTGAAGAAGAGAAAACAAAACAAAACAAAACAAAACAAACAAGGCAAAACAGGGGTGTAAGTGTGCAATGTCAGGTGTGGTTTGCCAGTGAGTGTGTAAGGGACAGGTGAGTGTAGTTCTCTGCGACTGTGATCCTCTGGTGGGTGTGCTCCTAATTTGTAGTCTCTTTGGGGAAAATTGGTAAGCACACACAGGTAGCACAGCTAGAGAACGGAGGGAGGAAAG
>NW_015556184.1:980-1253 GCF_001515605.1 Sinocyclocheilus anshuiensis | reverse complement strand
TACTTTGTGATCAACAAACAAACTTAGGGCTACACGATAAATCGCTTGTGATTGTCATGTGCATCTCGTCAGTAAAGCCGGTTCTGTGAATAGTACCGTATTGGCCCGAATATAAGACGAACCTGATTATAAGACGACCCCCCTTTTTCCAGATGTACCTTTTGGAAAAAGGCTTTTTAAAAACCAAATCTAGTTTTTTCTCAGTAAAACACATTTTGTCTTCAATTATTTTCATATTGCATATTTTTCCTATTTTAATTTTTGTTTTGAAAG
>NW_015556184.1:315-945 GCF_001515605.1 Sinocyclocheilus anshuiensis | reverse complement strand
ATGCCATTAATGTTTTTGTTAATACAGCGTATAGCACTAGTCAACTAAATGAATGTAACATGGCAAAGATGAATGCACTTTTGGAAGTTGAATGTAAGGGAAATGTCATTTTGGAATTTCTGTGGTTTAATGTGATATTGTTGTTCATGTATGTTCATGATGAAATTTTCTTTTATTGTTGTAATTAATTTATAGCATTAACAAGCGAATTCATTTTGGGAGCGATGACTGATTGAATGTATTTTTAGTCCAGTGCCTGTATATAAGATTAGTATTGACAAAGTTCAGAGGCTGTCATATGTGGATCAACTTACTATGGTGTGTATTTTCAACAGTTTCAATATGAAAAATAACTTTTATATTGATTCAGTAGATTTATTGCATTTTGAAGAAAAACAAGTGTTATGGATTTATTGCGTTTTGGGAAAAAAATAATAACATTTTATAATAAATCTTTTAAAATCAAAATCTGGATTTGAACTTTTAATGTTATTATAACCTAAAGATGCTATGTGAAAGTTTGAAACAGAAAATAGTGGTTTTCATCTTGCCACTTTCTTGGTAAAGAAAACACATTTTTACTCAAATTAATCAAAATGGATTTATAGCGTTTTGGAACCAAACTCTTCA
>NW_015556184.1:0-128 GCF_001515605.1 Sinocyclocheilus anshuiensis | reverse complement strand
AGTTAATCAAAGACAATAGCGGGTATTGTTTTGGTTTTAGGACAACTTTGATGAAAGGTTTTGATCCACTCCAGATGTTGAGCTGTGTGTGTGTGTTTATGTATATATATATATATATATATATATAT
>NW_015556183.1:0-803 GCF_001515605.1 Sinocyclocheilus anshuiensis | reverse complement strand
TTAAGACCCTGCATTGATTACAGAGGACTCAACAACATAACAGTTCAATTTCGCTATCCACTCCCATTAGTTCCATCCGCCCTTGAACAACTCCGTGAAGCCACCATTTACACCAAGCTTGACCTAAGAAGTGCATACAATCTGATTAGGATCAAAGAGGGAGATGAATGGAAAACTGCCTTCCTCACCACTATGGGGCACTATGAATATCAGGTCATGCCTTATGGACTTGCTAACTCACCCGCTGTCTTCCAATCCTTCATTAATGAAATCTTCAGAGACCTGCTCAACCAGTCATTGATGATATCTTGATTTACTCTAGATCTGAAGAGGAACACATCAACCACGTCAGAACTGTTCTCACTAGATTATTGGAGAACCAACTCTATGTCAAGGCTGAAAAATGTGAATTCCATGTAAGACAGACGACATTCCTGGGCTACCATATTAGTCACGAGGGAGTAAGGATAGACGAGACGAAAGTAAAGGCAGTCACTGAATGGCCACAACCAACCACGGTAAAGGAACTTCAGCGATTCTTGGGCTTCGCTAATTTCTATAGACGTTTCATTCGAAATTACAGCATGGTTTCCTCCCCTTTGACATCTCTCCTGAGGGGCAAGCCCTCAAAACTAAGATGGACGGAAGAGGCTAACAATGCTTTTAATACCCTGAAGGAAAGATTCACCACAGCACCCATCTTGAAACATCCTGACCCCAATCTTCCATTCGTGGTCGAGGTAGACGCCACCTCGAATCGAAAGCTAACAGCAGCTGAACGTAATTATGACGTGGGAAACAAG
>NW_015556182.1:0-531 GCF_001515605.1 Sinocyclocheilus anshuiensis | reverse complement strand
AAAAACAGAAGGTGGTGAGAAGCAAGAATTATTAAGAAAGGAAAACAAAAGGTAGAATGATCAAACTAATGAGAAAGAACTTCTTTATCTTCTATTTGTGCAAAAATCTTCAATGAGAAAAGTTAACATGTCCAGGATTTACCAAGTAAAATGATTAGTCTGATTGCAATATCTTGAATAGGCCAAATCCATCCAAGGCTATAAGATGAGTTAAATTTGATTTCATTGATCTGCAACCAGTAACAAGGGAAGGAATAAGTTTTGTCTTTTCCATTGCAACAAAACCACAAACACAGTGGCGCAAGTGTTAGCAAACAAAACCATCCCTCTCTGGGAGTGCCAGCTCACATGGACTCTAATCAGAGAACTAATTTTTACATGTGATTAAAGTTGTGTGTAATGTTAAAATCAGGCAGAGATTTACGAATCTTTACAGACTGCAGAGATTAAAATGGTCAAATTTATGAATAGAAAGCCAATTGCTATGCTAACAGTACAGCACCAAAACTGGCAAACTAATGCCCTGAACAC
>NW_015556181.1:0-515 GCF_001515605.1 Sinocyclocheilus anshuiensis | reverse complement strand
GTTAACGACAACGGCGAACAAGAGGGAGAATGTGAGCACTGTGTGGCCAGCGCAGCCGTTTTCTCTGCGCCGTCAAAATAAAAAGTACCGCCACGAACGCATTGGCCAAACAGAAAAACTTATCGGCCGATGCCGATATTTGAAAAATGCCAAATAAACAGATGCACATGATAAAATAACCCTCCATTTTGAGATGTATTTACATAACCAGCATCATCGCAGACAACAGATTGTTTCATCATGGATAAAATGTCAAAACCAAGCTCATACCAACGTTTTAGATCGCCTTCAGGAAATCACCCTCACAAACAGACTATCATCTCACTTTTTCCATTAATCACCATTTTTGGCAAAAAGCATTTCATCAGTCCAAGCATATCAAATAGAGGTCGACCGATGTATCGGTTTTGCCGATTAATCGGCACCGATAGTTGATTGCTGGAACTATCGGTTATCGCCAAAAATCCATACCGATAGTTTTCCGGGTTGCGTCCATTGCTGGAGCGGCTGAGAAG
>NW_015556180.1:418-496 GCF_001515605.1 Sinocyclocheilus anshuiensis | reverse complement strand
TGCATAATGCCGCCCAAATGTGCACACAAAGAAAGAAGGCGTGGTGTCTTAACCGTGGCTTGTGTAATGCAAACACAT
>NW_015556180.1:0-266 GCF_001515605.1 Sinocyclocheilus anshuiensis | reverse complement strand
ACATATCTACCTCACTATGTGGAAATATTTGCATAATGCGCCCAAATGTGCACGCAAAGAAAGAAGGCGAAGAAAGAAGGCGTGGTTTCAGTAACCGCAGTTAGTGTTGATGCAGCCATGTCAGGGAGAAGCTGTGTGTTTCTAGGCGAAAGCAAAAGCACTTTATTTGGCCTTCTGAAAGTAGATGCATTTAGGAATCTTTTAAGATTACTTTAAGTGACAAGTGACGGGACATGTGGCCAAGTATGGTGACCCATACTCGGAAT
>NW_015556179.1:1430-1603 GCF_001515605.1 Sinocyclocheilus anshuiensis | reverse complement strand
GACCCTGGACCACAAAACCAGTAATAAGGGTCAATTTTTTGAAATCCACATTTATACATCATCTGAAAGCTGCATAAATAAGCTTTCCGTTGATGTATGGTTTGCTATGATAGGACAATATTTGGCCGAGATACAACTATTTGAAAATCTGGAATCTGAGGGTGCAAAAATAT
>NW_015556179.1:675-934 GCF_001515605.1 Sinocyclocheilus anshuiensis | reverse complement strand
TGCATCGCGCTGCGTAAACATAAAACCATGTCTGCATTTGTGATCGGAGAAATGACAAACAACAAGCCGTACTCTACACTGCCCAAAAAACTCACTTTAAATATATAAAATATCAAAACTCTTTAAATATAAAAAACGTACTTACAGTCTTCTAGTCAGAACAGCTGGCATTGTAGTCTACTCTACCAGGATCAATAAACAGTCCTCCATAAAATGTGCTGCACACATCTGAATATTTGGTTTGAAGTGTTCTGGAACA
>NW_015556179.1:0-197 GCF_001515605.1 Sinocyclocheilus anshuiensis | reverse complement strand
GGCCTAGAGTGAGCAGAGGCCGGGGGATAAAGTGAGGAACGGCCGGAGGGCTAGAGTGAGCAGAGGCGGCGGATTCGAAGAAGGAGCGTCCAGAGGGCTTGCGGCAACCACATGTGGCGATCCACAGCAAGAAGTTGATGTATTTCCTCAGTGAACAGCACGGATCAGCTCCAGGCATGACGAAGCAGATATCGTCC
>NW_015556178.1:1004-1282 GCF_001515605.1 Sinocyclocheilus anshuiensis | reverse complement strand
GGGCTGTGTATCACCAGCAAAGTCACGATACGATACGTATCACGGCACAGAGGCCACGATACGATACATGACTCCACTGAATTTCATCTAAGCAGAATTTAGTAAAACAGCTGTTTACTAAACACTGCTTACTACAGTGCCATTTCTATCTATTGGCAGAGCAGGCAGTTGACCTCTGCATTATGAAGGGCCTCCATAACTGTACCACAGTACAATAGAGGTAATGGCATATGTTTCATGTTTACATTGTGCACTCCCCACCAGGTACAATATTCTTA
>NW_015556178.1:0-196 GCF_001515605.1 Sinocyclocheilus anshuiensis | reverse complement strand
ACAGCCTCTCTCTCTCTCTCTCTCTCTCTCTCTCTGTGTGTCGTAAATGAACAGCTGATGAATCACACTTTTCTGAGAATAGAATATTGAAGTGGAGATCGCTAAACTGCAAGCTAGGCGGTGTTTTCAGAAAGCAAACGTGTTTATTATCCACAGTAGTGTTGGGTCGTTCTTGAACGATTCGTTCATTTTGAAC
>NW_015556177.1:0-515 GCF_001515605.1 Sinocyclocheilus anshuiensis | reverse complement strand
TTCCGCTCATGGATTCTAACCAAACTCCAGCGTCTCTGTTACAAGGACACACTTCTGGAAGATCATTAATATAAATGCTAAAAAGAATCGGACCCAAAATTGTTCCCTGAGGAATTCCTATATCAATATTATGAGGAACTGACTTAAAATTATCAATGACAACACTTTGTTCACGATTTTTTAAATACGAATCAAACCATAACAGAGATTGTTTTGATATATTATACTTTGTTATTTTTGACATTAAAATATTATGATTTACGGTATCAAATGCCTTTTTCAGATCCAGGAATACTGCACCAACTTTAAATCCTTTATCGAGTGACCGCTTAATATTTTCTAATAATAAACAAGTAGCAGTTTCTGTAGAATGGTTATGTCTAAAACCAAATTGTAAAGGGTGTAAAAGATTATTAGTCTCTAAGTGCTGCAAAAATTGTTCTGATACAACCTTCTCTAGCACTTTAGAGAGAACTGGGAGAAGACTAATTGGTCTATAGTTAATTATATCATCT
>NW_015556176.1:1511-1669 GCF_001515605.1 Sinocyclocheilus anshuiensis | reverse complement strand
ATACCTAGAATATCAAAATCAACTGCGGGCGGCAGATCCTTCTCTTTTTTAGCGCCCAAACTCTGGAATAACCTACCTAACCTTGTTTGGGAGGCAGACACACTCTGTCAGTTTAAATCTAGATTAAAGACCCATCTCTTTAACCTGGCTTACACATA
>NW_015556176.1:569-806 GCF_001515605.1 Sinocyclocheilus anshuiensis | reverse complement strand
GAACTGAGCTGGATGATGACATCACTGAATTCAATGATGAACTGCCTTTAACTGAAAATTGAGTGTTTACTATTATCGTTTTGCATTATTGACACAATATTTTCCTAATTAATGCTGTACAGGGGGGGAAGTTGTGGCCTAATGGTTAGAGAATCAGACTAGTAACCCAAAGGTTGTGGGTTCGAGTCTCGTACCGGCAGGGATTGTAGGTGGGGGGAGTGAATGTACAGCGCTCTC
>NW_015556176.1:0-296 GCF_001515605.1 Sinocyclocheilus anshuiensis | reverse complement strand
CAATCTGTATTGTTAAAAGCGCTATATAAATAAAGGAGACTTGACTTGACTTAAGGCTGTTTTAAAGGGATGATGAATGACAGATTGGTGGCCACTGCTTTGACTTTTGACATTTATGTTCATCCTGCAGATTTCTGTGACTCCTGACTCTGTGTGTTTGATTTTATGCATCTGCCAGGTGCTTTTATACAAAAATATCTTACGGTGCATTCAAGATATATGTTTTAATGATATGTGCCCTCAAGATATTGGCATTGCTAGTGTTGTGCTCTAGCAGTTAAGCCAAAAAAAAAAAA
>NW_015556175.1:0-916 GCF_001515605.1 Sinocyclocheilus anshuiensis | reverse complement strand
TACACTGATCCAATCACACAATAGAGTAAACACGTCATTAGAAAAACGCAGTCACAAAACATTGAAAGCATGGGAAAAAGATAAGTTTTTAAAAGACTTTTAAACTCAGACACTGAAGAAGCTATTCTGATGGATAATGGCAAATTGTTCCATAGCTTGGGGCCAGCAACAGCAAAGGCTCTGTCACCCCTGCATTTCAATCTAGCTCTGGGAACCAAAAGCCGATGCTTAGTCTGTGATCTGAGTGATCTAGCTGGATTGTGTACAATAATCAACTCAGAGAGATATGGAGGTGCAAGGTTGTTTAGAGCTTTGTACACAAATAGCAGAATTTTGAATTGAATGCGATAATTAAACGGTAACCAGTGCAATGAACGCAAGATAGGCGTGATGTGATTCCTTCTGCGACTGCCTGTGAGCAAACGAGCAGCCGCGTTTTGGACCAGTTGCAGTCGATGAATAGATGAGACAGGCGAAGACGCGAAGACGCTCGTGAAGACATGAAAGCATGAATTACAATCTCAAAACTTCCTGCTTAGGAAGGGTTTAACTTTTGCTAGTCTTCGCAGATGGTAGAAGCTGGTACTCACAGTATAATTAATTTGTTTATTCAGCTTTAGGTCGCTGTCCAGTATAAAGCCCAGATCCTTGACCTCAGCAGAACAATATGGGTAAAGAGAGCCCAGATTAACGGTGCTCAGATCAGTTTTCTCGATTAGAATTAATTTGTTTGTTCAGCTTTAGGTCACGGTCCAGTATGAAGCCCAGATCCTTGACCTCAGCAGAGCAATATGGGGAAAGAGAGCCCAGATCAACGGTGCTCAGATCAGTTTTCTCGTTAGGCCTAAACAGAACAATCTGAGTTTTATCATCATTCAAATGCAAAAAATTATTGGTAAGCCATGTTTTCAATTCT
>NW_015556174.1:406-1939 GCF_001515605.1 Sinocyclocheilus anshuiensis | reverse complement strand
TGTGCAAACATACTTGACAATAAAGCTCTTTCTGATTCTGATTCTGATTCTGAAATGGGATCTTTATACCCCTCTAAAGTGTGATAATGTCCCTTATCTCGAAAAGGCTGCAGTAAAATGGTTTGATATGAGGTGTGCATATAGTATGGGACATCCCTTATAAAAACCAACCTTTGTTTCTAAAGTGTAATATTATCCTATATCTCGAAAACGCTGCAGTAAAATGGTTTGATATGAGGTGTGCATATAGTATAGGATGTCCCTTATTTTATACTTATTAGAAATGGGATCTTTATAGCCCTTTAAAGTGTCATAATGTCCCATATCTCCACAATGCTGCAGTACAATGGTTTGATATGAGGTGTGCATATAGTATGGGACGTCCTGAATAAGGACTGACCATTCTTTTCTTCTACTTACTAGAAATGAGGTCTTTATAGCCTTCTAAAGTGTAATATTATTCTATATCTCGAAAACGCTGCAGTAAAATGGTTTGATATGAGGTGTGCATATAGTATGGGATGTCCCTTATAAGAACCGACCATTGTTTTTTTCTACTTATTAGAAATGGGAATTTTATAACCTTCTAAAGTGTAATAACGTCTGATATCTCGAAAACACTGCAGTAAAATGGTTTGATATGAGGTGTGCATATAGTATGGGATGTCCCTTATAAGAACCGACCATTGTTTTTTTCTACTTATTAGAAATGGGAACTTTATAGCCCTTTAAAATGTAATAATGTCCCTTATCTCCAAAACGCTGCAGTAAAATGGTTTGATATGAGGTGTGCATATAGTACGGGATGTGCCTTATAAGAACCGACCTTTGTTTTTTCTACTTATTAGAAATGGGATCTTTATACTCCTCTAAATTGTGATAATGTCCCTTATCTCCAAAATGCTGCAGTAAAATGGTTTGATATGAGGTGTGCATATAGTATGGGACGTCCGGTATAAGAACTGACCATTCTTTTCTTCTACCTATTAGAAATGAGGTCTTTATAGCCTTCTAAAGTGTAATATTATCCTTTGAAAATTATAGTAATACAGAACAGTCAAAGACAATAATAAATTACACGAATATTAAAGCAGATGGGCAAAAAAAATCCAAAAAAATGTCATATCTCAATTCTGGGCGTCTAGATGAAAAGTGCTCTGAAAGCGCGTTCCCTCTGTGTTGTTCCTGCTATTACCGTAATTATAGTAATACATGGATGTAGTGTATTATTTTTTACAGTGTGGGCCTAGTCATGGATCACTATCAACTACAATCTGCTCCCTTCACTAAAATGTCACGGTTCCTAAACATAACAAATAATATAGATAAATAATGAACACGTCAAAACGAAAACACAGATACTTACAATACCAAGTAGGAATGTCCTTTATCGTTTGTTGTTTGCCCGCTGCTCTCCGACAAGTAAACTTAGTGCTCTCTCGTGTAAAAATTCAAAACACAACACTGATCTCTAACTCTCATGTCTCGCGTTGCCAGTAGTCATGTCTCAGTAGGGCTACAATTGCCATCTAG
>NW_015556174.1:0-334 GCF_001515605.1 Sinocyclocheilus anshuiensis | reverse complement strand
TAATTGCATTTTTATTTATAAAATGAAAGACAGCCGAATATCAATAATATCATATAATGTGTATGAATGTAACATTTAGCTTGTGGGATGCATGGCATCATATGATCAAATGCAAGTAAACTTTTGAAACATTTAAATTAGCATTATTTTTGGCATAATAAATGATGCTATATTTAATAATGCTGTAAAATAATTAAATAAAATATAAAATAATGCTAATTTAAATGATTCAAAAGTTTACTTGCATTTGATGAGAAGCTGCGTGGGCGAAAATTACATGTAAACAATTTATTTTGGCCATGCTCATCGCTGGTCTGGTTACTGGTATAGGGCT
>NW_015556173.1:0-498 GCF_001515605.1 Sinocyclocheilus anshuiensis | reverse complement strand
GAATAGAGTTGATCTCATTCATTTCCATTGGCCCAATAATATTTCCATTGTTTTAAAAATTAGAGTTGATCTCATTCATTTCCACTGGCCCAATATTCAGTTGTTTAAAAAAATTCAAATTAAATTAAATTATTGCAGTTTTGCTGACAAGGTGAACATCTTTTAAGATATGCTTAGTGGAAAAATATAGGCCTTTATTTATTGCAGTGTAAATACAATTATCTGCGCGTCATTGACAAAGTATTTTAAAAAGGAAACGTGCAAATCTTACCGTTTTCTTCAAGTTGTATACATCCTTCAAATACAGTGGTATTTTTCATAATGTTGTGGAGATGCCTTCACACGACATCAACACTTCCGTGCAGCTGTGGTTGTACAGTAAGCTTATCATTGGTCCTATTCAAACCGGACAATAGACCGTTCCACCGAATCCAGCAGTGGACTTCCACAATTTCGAAGTAAGTGCGCATCATTGATCATTGTTCTCGCTAAAAATAT
>NW_015556172.1:0-7993 GCF_001515605.1 Sinocyclocheilus anshuiensis | reverse complement strand
ATTCGGCAAAAGGCGGGATCGAACCCGGGTCGATCGCGTCAAAAAATCAAGGGCACGCACTTATGTCTGAATTGTTATAATGTTTTCTGAATTGTTGTTGTGCTTTCTGAATTGTTATTTTGTTTTTTAGACTTGCATTTGCGTTTGTAATTGTTATTTTGTTTTCAGAATTGTGATTTGCTTTGCACTTCTCGGCCACCGTACGTTTCCTATCAGATGTCAAAAAGATATTTAGAAAATGTCTTTAAGATGTTTATGATTTAGAATGTATGTAAAACTGACATCTTAGAGACGTCTATCAGATGTTTGTACACAGCAGATGCTTTCCAGATGAAGTGATCTTTAACAGACATCTTGCAGACGTACGTCTGCTTTGTGCACCGATACAGAGACCTGATTCTCTCATGTGTTCTTGCACTTGAACGGATAAATGTCAGATTATGTCAAAATACCCGTCTTGGCGAGTATCCTCATAAACAGTCGGTTATGTCTTAAAGGAAAGTAAACAGCTGAGGAAGAAATCACCTGTATCATTATTATAGATCCATTCAGTCTTAGTGACAGCCGTGTCATTAATGCAATTCAAACAACAAAAGACAGATAGAAAGCCGTTGTTAGGCCTGACTGAAGAACTTAAAGCACTGGTTTCATTTTGTATTTTTGTTCTATTGTATTTATTTGTGCCATTGGTTGTAATCAATGTTGGGGGTAACGCATTACAAGTAACGCGAGTTTTGTAATCAGATTACTTTTTTTCAGTAACTAGTAAAGTAACGCATTACTTTTTTAATTTACAAGAAAATATCTGAGTTACTTTTTCAAAAAAGTAACGCCAGTTACTTGGTTTTCCCATTTATTGACTGACAAGTCTCCTGTCCCCATATTGGGAGAAATCGGAAGTGCAGAGGAGTTGTGTGCGCTGTGTGAACATGATGTTACTGTAGTTCTAGACTAAATGTGAATGTGCATTCATTCATCCCAATCGCAAAAAAAACAGATTTAGTATTCATCAAAATGAATTAAAACAGTGAAATGCAAACTCAGAATATGACGCAAACCTGCAAATAACACAAATGTATCTAATCCCATTTTATTAACCAGTGTCTTTGCTGCTGACCTTTGATGATCCGGTTCAACCATACTAAGCAAAAATGACTTTAGATAAACTAACAATTGTGCTTCATTGTTTTTTTTTATTGCTGTTTCTTCTCCTGTGTTCTACTGTACAGACGTGAATTTCCTTTTCCTTCAGCCTGAGGTTTATTCATTACACTTTTTGGTGTGAAAGGGCTTTTACATTTGCTATAAATAGAACTCCTTATATGAAAAACAATCAATCAAAATTGATCACCGTGAAACCATAACATTGTCTTTGTGAACAAAACATTTGTGAGATATTATGAAGTGCTGCTGATCAGTTCAGCTCACTGCCAAGTTTTCATTTTGTATTATTTTATTTTATTATTTTTGTACAGTCCTCTCATGAAGCCTTCTGATTTGATATAGTTGTATTTTTGAATATTTTTTGTATGTTTGTGTACATTTTATGTTTTTTTTGTGTTTCTCTGCAATAAATGGCATTAAAACATCTGATTGACTCATAACAAGTGGAATCTGTTTTTTTTTCGTTCCAATTAAATGTTTTTCTTTCCAATCTAATGATGTAGATTTTTGAGGTGCACTCGTCAAAAATTCATCTATTACTTTTCCTACATAATTTTTAACAAAAACACTGGTTTTTCACCTTTCTAACGATATATAGTTTGTCATGATTAGATTAGGATTTAATTGTAATATAGTGAAGTAAACTTAGGCGTCCCACAGAGGGGACGTGTGACAGTTAAAGGGTTAAAGTGATCATTGTGTGTGTGTATATTCTGGAATGTGATTTCAGCTTCTGCTGGATTAAAACTTTCACCTTTAAATTTTTTAGTTTTTGAAACTGTCAATTCCTGGTTTTGACACTAGAGGACATTCCAGTGGTATAAGCACTGCTTGTAGTACACACACTTTATGTATAAATGAAATATTAAGCAATTTAAAACAAATGTTTGATGCAGTCTTTACAGAGAAATACAAGGGTAAACAACTGGTAGTGAACATTAATAACCCTCATAAAAATATAAAAAAAACGGATGATTCCGTACTGTTCTTATAGTTCTGGATGCCAATCAAGGAGAGCATTGCAAGTCAAGACTAGCTGATTTTTTTTTATTTATTATTGATTTAATATTTAATGCTAAATTCAGGAATCACTTGGTTGCATGGGGCAGGCAATAATGTAAAATAATAAATATTAATTTCATTCATGAAATTTAAAAATGCATTTAGTTTTCTAGCAGCACTGCTCATTTATGTTAGTTACTCCCTCAAACTGATGAAAACTAAAGAAATTATTAACTGTTAAACATCTGCATGGTCGTATAAATATCACAATAGTAAATCACATATGCATTTATTCTTAAAATGAATCCCAGACATTGACAGACAAAAACGGGATATGATCGTTAAAACATCTGTGAGATCAAGAGTAGTTTTTGTTAGAAATAACTTCAGTTTCTCTTGCTAAAGCTTGAAACTAGCAGAGCTCGTCTGCAGGGTCACAGCATGAGTTCATAAGATCATGGATTTGTAATGAGATGCACATACCCTTGAACATCAAGTTTACGTTTCACAGACACAAGTACATGATGTTTGTTTGATTGGAGAGAATCTTTTTTGTGTACAGAAGAAAACTGTGTCAAACTCTTAAAATCATATGGGCAGAAATGGAAAAACACCCTTCAACCACATGCTATGAGCTATTGACACCTCAGACACAAACTCATGAACATACATCAAACACATACATACAGCAGCAAACACTTTCTCATGCAGAAGATGTTTGTCTACCAAACCGCATTTCACAGTATGAAGTTCACCTAGACTTGTTTAGATGAACATTTTACATTTATGGTTTGCAGATACACATGTCCTCAATTCATTTTTAGACCCAAAAATGGACATTCTGTCATTTACTCACCCTCGTGTCATTCCAAACCCCTAAGACTTTTGTTCATCTTTATTTTCATCCATTTAATGAACATTTTCAATCTTAAAAAAGTATATGAAATCATAAAAGTAATCCATATGATTCGAGGCGGTTTAATCTAGGTCTTTATATGATGAACCGATTTAATTTAAACTTCATTCATATACAAACACTGATCAGTGCACATACATAGAGCTCATAAAATATGGTAAACGCAAGCTCAAATCGGCATGCTTGATGCACAAGAACCAGTGAAGTTTGTTCTCGCACATCAAATAAGTGTTTTTTAAGCTTGAAGACAGACTTTCAATGGAAAAAACGAGAATATTAAAAATATGAGAATCTTTAAAAATAAAAATATGATAATATTAAAAATATCTTAATTTGTGATCCGAAGATGAGCAAAAGTCTTATACGCTTGGAAAGACATGCGTGTGAGTAAATGCTTTTAGGCTCAGAATTTCTATTTTTGGGTTAACTAATATCCCCAGTCAAACATAACAATACTTCACTGGGTCAGATAATTTATTTGAATATTGTATTACACGACAAATTCTTTTGAGGTTTTTAGGAGACCATTTCATTAATCCATCTGTAAGTATCACTTCAAACCCCCAGAATGATCCTGATCATTAAATCATTAGCATTACCTAGATATGTGCTAAAACATGCTAGCAACATCTAGTGCAGCATTAAAACATGTTAGCATCATTTTTACATGTTTTGTTAACATAATATTAAACATATTCGCATCTAGTTCAAAACTTGACAACATGGAATTTTTTGTTAACATCATGCTAGCAACACAGTAATCATGTTAGCATCTTGCTAAAAACATGCTAGTAACGTGCTAATCATGTTAGTATGACATTGGCAAAATGCTAATTGTGTTTGCATCTGGCTAACATCATGTCAATTGTGTTAACATCATGCTAGGAACACGTTAAATGTATTAGAACCATGCTAGCAATGTGCTAATCCTGTTAGCATCTTGTTAAAAACATGTTAGCAATCATGTTAGTATAATGCTAGCAGCATGGTGGTGATTCTTACCAATCTGAAAACTCATCCATAGACTCTGAATATGAGGGTGTCTCAGGAGTTTCTAGGAGTATTTGGGACTTAAAAGACTGAAGTTTGATCATCTTCTCATGTTGACTGTTGCATACATCACATGACTCTTCTCTTTAACTTTCTGTACAAAAACATATTGCACAATATATAATACTGATAAAATTATTTAAAATGTGGCATCCTGAAGATTGATCTTTCTTTTTTTTCTAATAACAGTGGATACAGTGATCCACTGCTAAGCTAACATGAAGCAGATCGAGATTTAGTTCTCAGTGATTTTGCTTTAGGGCCCAAATTTTATGTTGGCCATCAATTAGTGACCCAAGGTAGTAGCAAAATTGTTAATCTTTCAAAAGTAAACATTTTCTTTAAAGGGGTGGTTGATCAGCTTTTTTCAAAGGCTTGATTGTGTTTATGGGGTGCAGTGTAACGTGTTCATTCTTCATTTAAAAAAAAAAAAAAAAAGAACATTATTTTCACATATTTTACCTTTATTCTACACCGCTGTTTCCGTTCTCGTCAAAATGGTCTGTTGAGTTCCTGGCTCTACGAAGCCCCTCCCTCAGAAATACGCAATGTGCTCAGATTGGTTAGCTGGCCTGTGTCGTGATTCGCTAACCGCCTAGTGCACGTTGTCCGGAAACGTCACGCCCCCTGACCATTACGGGTAGTTGCATGTTCTCGGGGGCAGGGTTTATGTAAATTTCAGGGTTTGTGATGTCACCAACCCGGGAAGAAGCTCGTTGTAGTCCCTACCAGCCTTTGTTTGTAGTCCTTAAACAGCAATTTCTTTAAAAGAAAGTATCTCCCTTTGCATTGAACTTTGAACATTGTAACTTTGCAGATGTTGTTTATGCTCTAACAGCAACATTACACAACTAAAGTTAAAAAATGTAAATCATAATCAACCACCCCTTTAATATCAAATATTGAAATGAAGTAATACACTTTTAGGGTACTTACAATACCTTAGAGTAGTAATATGGACCCTTAAGGTAGTAATGTGTGCTCTTGGTCCTTTTGGGGTAAATAAGGTACAACGATGTCCCTTTGAGGGTACTACCCAAGTGACAAGCTGTTGTTACTCAAAAAGGTACATTTTTGCACCATTTTTGTGTACCATGAACTGCACAGATGTCTGTGAAAAATGATGGACAGTGTAAATGCTGCCATGGTGTTATAAAGCAGAAAAATAAGGTTTTAATTTGTTGTTGTGGTTTTGTTTATTTATATATTATTGTTATTGTGCTAAAGAGTATCTTATGCTAATATGCAATAGGGCTAGCAACTGACAACACAAACTAAGTCTTGTTCTAGTCTTTTTTGAATTAATGTGAGGAAATGTTTTCTTTTGTTTGATTATGTTTTAATGTATATCATGTTTGTTTGTTACGGTTTTAAATATCTGATGCTGTTGTGTTTAATGGATGTAATAGATCTTTATACAGACAAAACACACACGTCTAAATCTGACTTGCTGCAAAAAAATAATACAAAGACTAAATGCAGAGATTAAAATCTTACCAGTTTGTGTGAATTCCTTTTGAAGAATGTTGTCTCAGCATAAGTTATTTCTTCACAAGTCTGAACTATTTAAAGAACAATAATAATAGAACAAGAAAACACAATCTTAAATAGATCTGTTTCTTCATCTATCTATCTATCTATCTATCTATCTATCTATCATTTATGAATTTGACATAACGGTTCACACATACATAAGTTTTCAGCAGAGTATGAACTAATTAAAATTAGAAAAATATTTTTCAATGTAAGCTATTACTAAATATAATGTAGAAACATAATTTTCTGTATTTTTCTGTAAAGCTGCTTTGCAACGATTTGCATCGTGAAAAGCGCTATACAAATAAACTCGAATTGAATTGAATTAATAAAAATGTTCATTTGAACACCAGCAGAGGGCTGAATCTTTAAACATATAGGATTTCTAGGGCTATCAATTGATTAAAACGTTTAGAGTATTTTTATAACAAACACAGTAAAAACAGGAAGTAACACTTGCCTTCTCTATCAGTTTCTGTACATTTCCTGTAGATCCAGAAGATCATGACTGCAGCCACAATCAACAGAGATCCAGCAGCAGCAGAGATCAACACTTTTAGAGGTGAGTCTTGTGAAGGAGAGTCTGGGTCCAGTGCTGTAAGGTAAAAGACAGAAGTGAATGTGTCTGACCTATAACAAAAGACAGAGATCAGATCACAAAACCGCTGCTGTACCTGCACATGGTTGGCAGAGTTGAGTGATGTTGATGTTATGTCTGGTCTGGTTGCTGATGGGATTGTTGAGCACACAGCTGTAGCTGTTTTTATCCTGATATTCCACCTCCAGAGGTAGAGAGAGACTGATGCTGAGATCAGACACACTGATGCTGGACAATAAACTGTTTCCTTTGTACCAGGAGAGAGTCACATGACCCACATTCACCACTGAACACAACAATGAACAATTCTGCTGTGATGATGATGATGAACATTGTGAAGAGTTACTGCTGATGACAGGAACAGGCAGACGAGCTGAAAACATGAGAATAAAGAGAGATGTGGATAAATCTAATCAATCTTATTTTTGGTTCAATGTTTTGAGTGAGTGTGTCTGTGATCTCAATATATAAAATTATTTAATATGTAAGTAGTTAATAAAACAAGAATATGTGCATGTTTGGACAAAAGATCTCTCCTCACCATAGACAGAAACACTGAATGTTTTTGATGACAGTTTCGCTCCAGTTATCTGTAGTTCATAGAGTCCAGCATGTTGAGTTGTGATGTTTGTGATGGTCAGAGATCCAGTTTGATTGTTCAGCTTCAGTCTGTCTCTGAATCTCCCATCAGGAACATCAGATGTGGAGGAGATTTGCTTCTTTATTTTAATTATAGCTATTTGAGACTTTTCAGCTCCAAATTTCCACAGCATGTCATCTTCATGTTTTTCAATGTCATCAGTGTTTAGAGTGACATAATCTCCCTCCATCACTAACATTATATCATTTGATTTAGCCCCAAACACACCTGAAGAACATTAACATGAGAAAATTAAAGCTCCTAATGGTTTCTAAAGCCTGAAACCAACTGAAGATTGAATCGGTTAAATATGAACTGAATAACATCCAGAACAACAAAGTGAAAGATGAGACAGGTAAGCATGAATCAATAATTTTATCTTTATTTTTTAATTTTTTACTTACCTTGTAAAATCAATGTGTGATGTTACGTAATTTATAAATAAATAAATACTCTATAATTACAACTTGAAAGTTTAATTCTGCTTGATAATTTAAATAAATAAATGAGACACTGAGATCAGTAGATAAAACAGGCTCACTGAATCTCACTTAGGGTTCTCAAACCTTTTGTCCAATAAATTTCCATGACATTTATAATTATTTATGATTATCGCAGGAGCAATTCTAAAAACAGAAAATTGCAATTTTTTAAATAAAGATATTTAAAGTAACAAAAGACGCCCGAAATGTGAAAGTGGTTCAGTTGGGGTTTTGGCTTTATGAGCAAGAGAAATTTACAGTCACAATATAAGGCCTGCAGATATCAATTTTAAAATTCCAATTAAAACAGAGAACTGAATTCAGAGTAAATCTCATTAAATTGATTCATCTGGTATATAACAGTAGAAATCTGAAAAAAAAAATATATAAATTACACCATAAAAATGCTTTTATAACTTACCCATCAGACTCAACCAGCACAAACAGAACAAAACGAGTGTGTGAAACATTTTCTTTAATGGTTCACTGAAAAGTCTAATCTAATGTCCGCTGCTGTCTGCTGAAAACTCAACCTGTTATTCTGGTGAGTGAATCCTCCCCCAACATAGTTTGATGCTCAGTTCACATGCTCTGAATATGTGTCT
>NW_015556171.1:0-578 GCF_001515605.1 Sinocyclocheilus anshuiensis | reverse complement strand
ATAAATACATGTGGAAAAATATATATATAAATAAGGAAATAAAATTATAAATATTTATTTCTTTATTTTTACTTTTCTTTGTATATTTATTTATTTATATTAGTTTTTTTATATTTCTATTTATTTATTTCTAATTTCGGCAGTCTTGGCATTCCATACAGTTCATTTTTAGTTGGATTTCAGCACTACTTTCTTACAATTAAAGTGCATTAAGTACTAAATTAGTTGTTCCACTTTAGCAGACTTTAAGTATACCAGTTTAGTGATATGTAAACAATATGTAAATGTATTTTTAGTATAGCATGAAATAAATGTATTTCAAATACATTTTTGTATATTTATTTTTCACTAGGGAAGGCATCTGTAAAAGCCCTGGACTACATTTCCCATCATCCATTGCACTGATTGCACACAGCTGTAACCAATCACACGCGCACCTGGAAGCCATTACACACACTATATAACACCTACCCAGATCCTGCTCTAGTCGCCGAGTATTGTTTAGCGTTTTTCACTCTCCAAGTGTTAGCTATTTTACCAAGCCATTCCATGTTTATGTCCTGTTTGGTCTCTAGTAT
>NW_015556170.1:617-865 GCF_001515605.1 Sinocyclocheilus anshuiensis | reverse complement strand
GTCTAATGTAAGCAGTTGCTAACTTAAGCTGGTTAACTAACTTTTTGATTAATTGAACACTTTTATTTATTTATTTTTATTTTTTTTTACAGTTTATTGATAGATTAGTGAGTTAGTGTATAACAGTCAACAATGCTTATATTGAAATTTATGACAACTGATTATATTATGTGCAGCTAAAACCAGCCTAAGCTGGTTAGCTGGTCTTGGCTGGTTTAAGGTTGAAGTAGGTCTTCCAGCCTGGTCCA
>NW_015556170.1:0-208 GCF_001515605.1 Sinocyclocheilus anshuiensis | reverse complement strand
CGCTGAAGTGAACTAACCCTGGAACATAACCTGCTCCGGAGCAGGTTATCTTCAGAGAACAAGTTACTATGGTTACTTTGGTTACTCCGATTTTGGAACCGAAAGCCGCTTGCTTATCCTCAAACATACCCGTGTATGTCACATAACCTGCTTTTTGGAATACCCCCCAGGTTGGTCATTTGGTCAGCCTAACCAACCAAAGAACTGG
>NW_015556169.1:0-1591 GCF_001515605.1 Sinocyclocheilus anshuiensis | reverse complement strand
TTTCTAGGCCTGGAAATTGCTGTTCAATGACTTTTCCAGTTTTTTCATGACCGTACGAACCCTAATGTGATGATCGGGTGCGACCCGCCCGCACCTGTATTTTTGTCTGATTTAGATAACCGCACAGTTTCGGCAGTAAGCCTTCTTCAGTGAATCATTCTTCAGTGGGTATGATTCACTGAAGAAGGCTTACTGCCGAAACATTTGATTGTTCTCTGCTGCAAATTTAAAATAAATCTAAAAGTGATTAAGAAGATTAAGCGAGTGCGGATCCCTTACTAGATTACGATGTGTTGATTGATCTACGCACCCTAAACTAAAGTTGAGCGCAGTGAACTTTATTTTTTCATGTAGTGTGTTTTGGGACATATTCCATTAGGATTTATTGGTCTTAACAAGCCACCAATAGAAGGTGACCAATTACCAGTAGAGACCCACAGGGTCCATTACAGTTTCCATTAAAACCAATACAAGTCCCATTATAACCAGTAAAACCATTACACATTTTGTGATGGTGTCCATTGTTTTTTTCAGCAGGAAAGTTACTCTCGAAAAATCATGAGTGCACAATAATTTTATAAAATCTAAAATTAGTGAAAAAAAAAAAACATTATGGGAACAAATGAAAGTGAATAAATGTAGGACTAAATCTGTTAAAATGATATGCATTGCTCTGTGTACTGTTGTAAAATACATTCATGAAAAACAATATATTTATATATAAATATATATACTGTAAAATTAAAAGACATTTCTTTTAAATGTATAGCACAGTAATGAGGCAGAAACATATGATAGATAAGATGAACAAGAAAGGCAATTAATAATCTTTTATTGTGCAAAAGTATTATGATAAAAAAGGCTCCAAATACAGACCGGCACAAAGTGCTTATGCGGGTCCCGTGCACAGAATTATGTGCTTGAAGCGACACGGAGTCAAAGCGCTCAGCAATCCGCATAGAAAAAGTGACACGTCATATCACGTGTTTTTGTTGCTGCCGTGTGTTTTGAGTTTGAGCTCCATCGTTAATTCTTTATCGTCTATTTTTTATCTTAAAATCAATTTTATACACAATCATTTTCGTTTCTATAACATGTGAATATATCCCCTATCGTATTCTACAACAAAAACAATCAGAGCACCTTGTCATCACTAGTTCTATTTTGATTTCCCGAGTCCGCTATTAGCATATAGCCCGTTAGCATCGCCAGCGGGGTTGCCGCTAGTCTCGCTTACATTGCTAATACTCTATTCACACACATTACCATTGTTTTACTCACTGTTACTTGCTTTAATGGCGGATGTGTGTCTACCTTTGAGTGCAGCTGAGGACACGCTCGAGCTGCATTCGGTGCCGCGCTGGAAACATCCCAGGCTGACGCTCACAAGTCCGAGGTAAGTATACAGCGCGCTGCTAACTCTCCCACCACCTCTACTCCGTGTGTTTCTCTGCACAGGCCCGGTGCACCCAGGACGCGATCTTCCCAGATGTCCTTCACTCCGGCGCCGGGACACCACGAAACCTGGGTGCAGCCGCAGCGAAAGACGTGAGCCAGGTCCCGGGCGACGACCTCTCCCCCTCCGCCGCCT
>NW_015556168.1:0-860 GCF_001515605.1 Sinocyclocheilus anshuiensis | reverse complement strand
AACCGGAGGAGGACGATGATGGAAAGGATTTCATCCGGCTAGGAGGTGACGAGGTGAGAGCATGCTTGTTTGATGGAAAGGATTTCATCTGGCTAGGAGCTGACGAGGTGAGAGCATGCTTGTGGCCAGGCAAGAGGATTGACCAAGAGGAACCTGAAGTTAAAGCTGCGGTGCAAGCATCAATAAGAGGAGAAATAAACGGATATAGCTGGAGCGAAATAGGAAAGCAGCAGAAGAATGATCCTGTGATTGGCCCCATTTATAAAGCAGTATCCGAGAACAAGAGACCGAGTAGAATGTATCACAGTTGTATGGAGCCAAAACTGAAGAAGCTTGCCAAGGAATTTGACCGTCTTAAGTTGCGTCAGGGAGTGCTGTTCAGACGCATCCTGGACCCTAGGGATGGGGAAGAGATCTGGCAGGTGGTTGTTCCTGAGCCTCTACAGCGTGAAGTGTACGAGGGACAACATGAACACAGAGGTCATTTTGGAGAGAGAAATACATTAATTCGAATGAGACGAAGTTATTACTGGCCTACCATGTCTGCAGATGTTCCATGCTGGATAAAGCAGTGCAAGAGATGTACACTGGCCAAAGATGTTTTCCCCAGGCTTCGAGCCCCTATGACATGCAGTAATGTTTCAGCTCCATTAGAGGTCCTTGCCATGGATTACACGCAACTTGAACAGTCTTCTGGAGGATATGAAAATGTGCTCATTCTCACCGATATGTTTACCAGATTTACAGTCGCTGTTCCTACCAGGAATCAGACAGCAAATACAACGGCAAAGGCCCTGCTCAAACACTGGTTTGTCTATTATGGCTGTCCGGCTCGCCTGCATTCTGACCAGGGCAGATGT
>NW_015556167.1:0-938 GCF_001515605.1 Sinocyclocheilus anshuiensis | reverse complement strand
TAAGATTCCAGATTTTCAAATAGCTGTATCTTGACCAAATATTATTGTAACAATATCCATTTTCCATATATTAATGGAAAACATATTTATTCAGCTTTAAGATGATGGATACATCTCCATTTTGATTTTTAATTGACCTTTATGACTGGTTTTGTGGTCCAGGGTCACATATACAATTTTCCTCCAGTGTGAATCCTCTCATGTATTTTCAGATGTGATAACTGAATTAATCTCTTGTCACAGTGTGGACACTTGTACGGTTTCTCTCCAGTGTGGATCCTCTCATGTGTTTTCAGGCTTCCTGAATGACTGAATCTCTTGTCACAGTGTGAACACTTATAAGGTTTTTCTCCAGTGTGGATCCTCTCATGCAGTTTCAAACGTGCAGCTGAAGTAAAAGTCTTTTCACACTCAAAGCACATGTAATCTCTCACACCAGAGTGTATTTTCTGATGCATTTCCAAATTTTGTAGACATGAAAAGCCCCTTCCACACAAATAACAAGAATGTGGCTTCTCCTTTGTATGAACCGTCAGGTGTTTCTTCAGGACAGAAGCCCACAAAAATGTGTTGCCGCATTGATCACATGTGTGTGGTTTCTCTCCAGTGTGGATGTTCATGTGATCTTTGAGGTGTGATGAGTATGAGAAACTCTTCCCGCACTGATCACATGAGTACGGTTTCTGTCCAGTATGAACTCTCATATGTGCTGAAAGTTGTCCTTTTAGTGTGAAACTCTTCCCGCATTGATCACGTGTGTGGTTTCTCTCCAGTGTGAATGTTCATGTGATTCTTAGGTGTGATGACTGTGTGAAACTCTTCCCGCACTGATCGCAAGTGTACAGTTTCTCTCCAGTGTGAACTCTCATGTGAACATCAAGAGTACGTTTGTTTGTGAAACTTTTTCCACACTGAGTGCAGGTGAAAGATTTCTTGGC
>NW_015556166.1:4660-11710 GCF_001515605.1 Sinocyclocheilus anshuiensis | reverse complement strand
CTGGGTACATTAGTACCAACAACTATAGCGATGATCTCCAAGATCTCTTTCCAGTAGTTCTCTAGATCAGGGCAATACCACAACATGAGAGGGGAAAGAGAAAGGTTCGATAAACGACCACCTTGCTGTGTCTGAATATAATGTCTAACCTGTAGGTACTTAAAGAAAAATTTAGAAGGGAGAAAGTATTTCTGTTGTAGTTGTTCGAAAGACATAAGTGTGTCCCCCTCATAAAGCTTGTCAAAAGTTTGAATGCCATGATCATACCACTGTTTAGAAATACCATCTTTAAGAACAGGAGGTAGAAAGAGATTATAATAGAATGCAGTGGATCTAAACAGAGTCTGCCTGCAATTCAACTTTTTGCACAAATCTACACAAATTTTACAAGTACCAACAATCAGAGGGTTAGAAGTCAGTTTCTTCAAACAGTTTATAGGGACAAAAGGTGTTGCAGAGAGAGCTATACCCTGTATTTGTGCCTCTTCTATTTGTCGCCAACCAGGAGTGGAGACACAGTTTGATTGCCAAATCCAGACTGCACTTAACTGAGCTGCGCAATAATATAAATAAAAATTGGGTAGCTTAAATCCACCATTCCGGAATGGCATAAACTTGACTTGACTCGCAGCACTTTCCCTTTCCATAAGAATCGAGAAATAATTCCCTGGGTATTTGTAATCCCAAATATGTGAATTTATCTGTACTCCAAGAAAAGGAAAAGTTCTTAAGGGCTAGCCGAGTAGAACCATAATGAGAGGCATAGAAATACTCTTATTCATATTAATTTTATAGTCGGATATAATAAGCTGATAAGGCTGGTATAGAAGAATCTATATTAGTCAAATACGGCATGATATCATCTGCATATAATGAAATTAAATGCTGAGATTGAAGGACTGTGAAGCCGCAAGTAGCATCATTTGAACGAATTGCAATAACTAAAGGCTCTATCGCTAGAGCAAATAAAAGGGGCGACAATGGGCAATCCTGTCTTGTGCCTCGCTCCAAGGAAAACTGAGCGGAGATCTCAGTGTTGGTCTGAATGACTGCTGTTGGGTGGTTATAGAGCATTTTAACCATACTGAGATCCCTGGGTATTTGTAATCCCAAATATGTGAATTTATCTGTACTCCAAGAAAAGGAAAAGTTCTTAAGGGCTAGCCGAGTAGAACCATAATGAGAGGCATAGAAATACTCTTATTCATATTAATTTTATAGTCGGATATAATAAGCTGATAAGGCTGGTATAGAAGAATCTATATTAGTCAAATACAGCATGATATCATCTGCATACAATGAAATTAAATGCTGAAATTGAAGGACTGTGAAGCCGCAAATAGCATCATCCGAACGAATTGCAATAGCTAAAGGCTCTATCGCTAGAGTAAATAAAAGGGGCGACAATGGGCAACCCTGTCTTGTGCCTCGCTCCAAGGAAAACCGAGCGGAGATCTCAGTGTTGGTCTGAATGACTGCTGTTGGGTGGTTATAGAGCATTTTAACCATACTGAGAAATTTAGGACCAAAATTCATCTTTTGAAGGACTGAGAGCAGATATGGCCATTCAACTCGGTCGAAGGCCTTTTCGGCGTCTATAGAAACAGCAATAACAGGGATGTCCACCTGAGAGGCAGAAAAAATTACATTTAGAAGTCTCCGAACATTATCAACAAGAGATCTATTCTGAATAAATCCTGTCTGATCAGTGTGTATCAATTGTGAAATTACTTTTTCCAGCCTTAATGCAAGAATTTTCGCGAATATCTTATAATCTGAATTGAGCAATGAGATCGGTCTATAGGAGCCGTACAAACAGGGGTCCTTACCAGGTAAGTAAAAGGGTTATCATAACTTGCTCGAGTGTTTCTGGCATACATTGCAAATTTTAGACTCTATTGCTCCTTTTCGGAGTATGCAACTCAAACCTAAGGCAGAGCCATGGTTAAATACTGATACACGGGCTCTTAGACAAGTATGTCGACGTGCAGAACGTAAATGGAAAAAAGATAAGTCACATGTGTCGTTGGAGATACTACGTACTTCATTAACTAACTATCAAAGATCTGTGAAGGAGGCCAAATCAAAGTATTTCTCTGACATCATAGCTAGAAATTATCAAAGACCCAAGATTTTGTTTTCTACAATTAACTTGGTGATAAATCCGTCAAATTATCTGCACTTTGATGACCCAGTTGCTTCTTGTGAATGCTTTTTAAGGTATTTTACAAACAAGATACATGACATTAGACAGCTTATTGTCCCCATAAATTATGATCCTTCCTCTTTTTCGGCTTGTACCTCATCTTTTAATGCCTTTGAAACTATCTCGATAGACTATCTTCATAAACTGGTTATGAAGTTAAAACCAACCACATCTGAAACTGACGTTTTTCCAGCACGCCTACTTCTTCAGGTTTTTGATGTTATTGGGCCTTGTATAACATAATATATGAATATTTATCATATATTTATCTTAGAAATAATAAATAAAAGTCTTTCTGTTGGATTTGTTCCAGAATATCTAAAGCATGCTATCTGCTTATGTAAAACCATCTGTTAAAAACCTGGGTATTGTCTTTGACTCTGCCCTGCTATTTGATAAGCAGGTAAATGCAGTTATCAAATCGTGTTTTTTCCAGCTGAGACTACTGGCCAAAGTTAAAAGTTTTTTAACCTTAGGGTTAGGCTTTGCTGAGTTCGAGAAAGTAATCCATGCATTTATATCTTCTCGTCTGGACTATTGCAATTCAATCTATATAGGTATTGGTCATTCCTATATGAACCGCCTGCAATTAGTCCAAAATGCAGCTGCTAGACTCCTTACTGGCACTCGTAAATTTGAGCACATCACCCCTGTCTTACTCTCTCTGCGTTGGTTGCCGGTTCATTTTAGAGTAGAGTTTAAGATTTTACTTTTTGTTTTTAAGGTCTTAAACGGTCTGGCACCATCTTATTTATCTGAACTCATGACTGTTAACATATCTGCGAGATGTTTAAGGTCATCAAATCAGAAATTGTTAAAGGTTCCTAGATCAAGGTTAAAAAGAAAGGGAGACCGGGCTTTTGCCATAGTCGGCCCCAAACTGTGGAATAGCGTACCTTTATCTATTAGGATAATCTCTTCAGAATCTCTGTTTAAAGTAAAACTTAAAACTCACCTTTTAGAAAAGGCTTTTAACATCTGAGTCGTCCTGAGCATGTCTCTGTTGTCCTCTGTATGTACTACCTCCTGTACCATATGACTTGTATGTTGTTTTATTGTTTTGATTGGTGTTTTATTAATTCGATTTTATAATTTCTTGTACAGCACAATGGTCAACGACTGTTGCTGTATTGTGCTATATAAATAAACAAAAACAAACAAAAAACAAACAAACATTGCGTCTCTATAGAATGAGCATATATATCCTTCAGTGGGTCAATTAATTTAGGCAAAAAAGCTGTAAAGAAATCTATGGAAAAGCCATCTATACCAGGCGACTTGCCAACTGCTAGAGATGACACGGCCTCTTGTATTTCAACCTCGGAAATGTCTCTCTCTAAACATTCCCTGCAATCCTCAGTAAGTGAAGATATGTCCAATCTATCCAGAAAAGTGTTCGTTTTCACCAAATCAGTACCCTGGGAAGCATATAAAAACTTATAGAATTGCATAAATTCCTGAGTAATCAGATTAGGGTCTCTAATAACAGAGTTATCAGCTTGACAAATTGCATTTATAGACCTTACTGAGTCTTCTTTTCATATCTGCCAGGCCAGCAACTTACCGATTTTCTCCCCCTGATCATAATAACATTGTTTCGATCTAAGTAAGGCACATTCTGCTTCCTTGGTGGACAACATATCATACTCTAGCTGCAATGATCTTAGTCTCATATACATATTTTCATCTCCACGTGCAGAACAGTCCAGTTCCAATTTCTTAATGTCTTTTGAAAGTAAATTCAGTTGATTTTGATATTTTTTCTTTTTACCAGATGAGTATGCTATAATTATTCCCCTTAGGTAAGCCTTGAGTGACTCCCAAACGACCCCTGGAGAAGCAGTACCCTTATTAAGGAGCAGGAAATGTTCTATATTATCATTTAGAGATGTTATAAAATCAGAGTTGTTAAGAAGATAATTGCTAAATCGCCATCTTCTAGGGTATGCTCTAGTGGTAGGGGCATTAACTGTAAGAACTAATGGTGAATGATCAGATAAAGTTCGTGGAAGGTATTCACACGAGTCCACCAAGTGCTCCTGTCGTTTATGTAGAAGAAAAAAGTCTATTCTTGAGAAACTTTTATGGGGTCGAGAAAAAAAAGAAAAGTCGTGTTGGGTCTAATGCAAAGCCCTCCAGATATCAATCAGTTCCAATTCAGCCATTATGTGCTTCATAGCTCTTGCTGATGGGGTTAAGGTGGAACATTTAAAGGGCGATCTATCTGCTGGATCTAGGACCAAGTTAAAGTCACCTCCAATAATTGTACAGGGTTGGGGAATTTTAAAGTTTAAATTAATAAAAATTCAGGGTCATCTTGATTGGGGCCATAAACATTTGATATTGTGACCATCTCAGAAGCAATATGTCCTTTTAAAATGATATCTTCCATAACTGTCTTTGACCGTATATTCCAATACAAAAGGTACTCTATGATTTATTAAAATAGCAACCCCTCTTGAGTGTGAGCTATATGAGGCAAAAAACACTTGTCCTGGCCACTGCCGTGACAACTTACAATGGTCAACCTCAGTCATATGGGTCTCTTGTAAGAGAGCAATGTCTATCTTGTTTTTCTTTAAAAACAATAATACTTTCTTTCTCTTTAAGTTGTTATTAATACCATTAATATTCCAAGACAGATATTTATATTTATCTCTATGAGGTATCATTTAAAGAAAAAGAAAAAAAAGAAAAAAGAAACAGTGGCAACCCCCCCACCCCCACATAACACTTTCCCCGTGAACATACCGAACAGATTCAAATAACGTTGCATACACAAGAAGTGCGCAACTTCAAGCTAAAGCTTCCCACATTTGATAGTGGAATTATTAACGCAAGCTATATGTTACCATTTACTGGGTAGAACAAGTTGAAGCTAAGACACAGATCAACTTTAAATAGATACAAACAATGACTCCTCAAACGGATCTCGAACAGTAGCCTATAATAGACAGAACGCTAAGGCAATATTTAACAGTTTCAGTCCTTTCTGACACCTATTTAAAGTCCAATTGTCCACAAATGGTCCCATGATATTCTTTAGAATTTTCAAAACACCTTCTCTCAAATCGCCTTTACTGGCATGTTGTAGTTCAGAAGTAACAGCAGACTCAAAACTGTTGAATTCAGATTCAGTTAGAATTTGTGACATCAGCTGTGTGACTTCTGCTAACGACATGTCGTAGAGACGCATTTTGCTGATCAATGCTCTTCTAAATTCAGAAAAATTTGTGCGTGCTGAGGGTAAGCTCTGGGATAGTCTCTCTATATCTTTAGGTCCTTTGGCAACAGTTTGTACTTGGACAACAGAAGAGTTGGGAGGAACACTTTCAATTCCCTCAATTCCCTGAGATCTTCTCCTAGCGCCACATACCTTCACTGAATCTACAGGCACATCAGTTACTGATTGGATGGCTACATCTGTTTCAAAGAAAGCTTGTAAGTCAGGATAATTGTTATCAGGCTGACTAACTTCTTCCACATCAGTTTTTGCTGCAGCTTTGTTGCGGTTCAATTTCTTAGTCAAGGAGGATACTCTAGCACGGAGCTCTTTGTTCTGTTCCTCTAGCTCTGAGTTATGCTGAGACTGTTGTGTAGTGTAAGATTATTGATGCCATTTGGCTTGATCAGAAGAAAGTCACAGTCTGAAAAAACAAGGAACTCTCACGAGAATCAACACCCGAACTCTGTCTCGCAAGCCTAAAGCAACACACCCAACTGAGAGAAGCAAAAGCTCCACACCTTATGCATAACCCTCCACCTCCACTCCCTTTACTTACTCTCCCCCTCTCTCCCCTCATTTCCATCTGAACACAGGACACTGCAGAGGTCACCAAAACCACATTTCTTAATCAGAGTTTATTACAATACAACAATTCATGTTTGCATTTGAAAGGTCTCTGTGTGTCTGGTAAAAGGGTCTCATTCTCTTAACAATAGAACAGGTAGCCATAAATTTTGAAAACAGACTACTCCCAGGTCTTTCACACAAATTACCTCCTGTATGTAAACGAGGTACAGCCTCCCACAGAAATCAAAGTAATTCACTTGAAACCCCCAAAAGTTATATGCTAAAAACGCTGCGATAAACAGACAATACCATTTGGTAACTTTGGGGTTCTTCTGGATATTTAAGAGAGAGTGACAAAGAGCTCAGGGAATCTGTAGGCAGATCACCCGCATATTTGCAGTGCGTAGTCCTCATTCTCAGGTAACATTTATACATTCTCTCATTTCGGTTTTATTGACTGATTTATATGATTGATTAGTTTTATATTGTCTGATTGGACTTTGAATTATTATGTTGATTACCTGATTAATAAATTGTTATGTTTGAATTAATTCTGATTACTCTGAAGTTATTTCTCAAGTAGATTAAGAGAAGGCATATGTTTCCGCAAATCTGTGTCCAGGGTTAAGTGCATACTAAATCTCAGGTTAGATGGAGCATAGGGCACATCAGGTGAGGTTTTAGATTTCTGACTAACTGCTTGACTTTAGTTAAGTTGTACTCAGTTGCGTTAACTATGGGGGACTAGTCATAGTACTGGTCATAACCGCTGGTTATTGTCTCAGCTTTAATTAAGTTGTACATAGTTATATTAACTATCGGGGCTAGACAAATAGTGCTAGCATAACCACTGATTATTGTTTGAGTTTTATTCAAGTTGTACATAGTTATTTTAACTATTGGGGCTAGACAAAAATACTATTGAAATATTAACATATTTCATAGTACTAGCATAACCGCTGATTATTGTCTCAGCTTTAGTTAAGTCGTACGTAGTTATATAACTGACGGGGGCTAGACGAATAGTACTAGCATAACCGCTGATTATTGT
>NW_015556166.1:1718-2341 GCF_001515605.1 Sinocyclocheilus anshuiensis | reverse complement strand
CCAGGAAGTTGAAGTGCCACGTGAGATGGCGGCCGCTCCACAGACCGCGGACCGAGCAGCCACTCATGACCGCTCCTCAACCGGTGAGGGACGCGTCCGTCGCTAGCATTATGCGGCGACAAGGAGCTCCCAGCACCGGGCCCTGAGACAAGAACCAAGGTTACGCCACATGGCATCGCCGCGTGACCTTGAGCATGCGGAGTGGGTTTCCCCTCAGGGAGAACCCCTTGGTCTTGAGCCACCACTGTAGGGGTCTCATGTACAGCAGATAAACATTTGGCAGAAGTTTCCACGCTGCCGGCGAGCAGACACATTTGGCAGAAGCTTCCACACTGCCAAAATGGTCTACTAAGGGAATCAGTCTCTCGAGACTGAGATAATGAATAATGAGATCTCTGGTGTATCTAGGTCGGTGCCCTGAAGCGGCGAACCGGCAGGAGACGGCCGAACTAGCTGCTCTAGAAACCTCCGAAGAGGTAGCGAGCCTCCTAGTGCCGCTACGTTTCCGGGCGGTAACTGAGAGAAGCGCTCGCCGGAGACCGCGAACACAGCAAACACAGCAGGGTTGGCAGACCGACCTCCTGAGGGCACTGAGGAGAGACGGGCACCGTGTTACACCGCTC
>NW_015556166.1:955-1464 GCF_001515605.1 Sinocyclocheilus anshuiensis | reverse complement strand
TATAAGGGAATTAATCATTAATTTTATTTCTAGCTCAGGTTTTGAAAGGACTCGGATCTGAAAATTCGAGGTCCACCTGATTAAAACTGAATTCAAATCTAATAGTTTACACTTTAAATCAACGGTCGTCCAGCGAGCCGGTGATCTCTGTATATTTTAACAACTTGAATCTTTGTATTTCCCTGGCCACGGGTAATACGTTCTCTGATAAGTAAGCTACGAGCTAGGTAACGTGATCTTTGGCAAAGGTTTTGACTTTAAAATTATACGACACCAGACAATGATTCTTTATAAATGAAACTGGAATTTATTGGCTATTCTAAATTACATTAACCTAAACTAAAACATACACATACACACACACACAAAGATTCAAGGAAATGAGTTAACGGAGTTGCATGAAGTTTTCAAAGTTCTAACACTCGTTTCCACGAGTGGTTTTAAATTCAACCCGAGAGAATCACAAAGCAGAGGTTTGTCTTAAGTTTACTGCTTAAATCAATCATCAG
>NW_015556166.1:0-229 GCF_001515605.1 Sinocyclocheilus anshuiensis | reverse complement strand
GTGTTTGAGTTTTGGAGTCTCGCTCGTGATGTTACGGCATGGGAGCGCTTTGTCGCGCGGTCACCAAGGCGAAAAACCACAGTTCTAGAGAGAGAGAGAGAGCGAGCGAGCGAGCAAACCAGGGCTTTGTGTCCATTTTTAAGCAGGCTGACTTTTGTCATCGATTAAACTTCATAGGTTACAATCTTGTGGAGGAGGAAGGCAAGTGTCAGAGTCACAACATATCCTA
>NW_015556165.1:2858-4509 GCF_001515605.1 Sinocyclocheilus anshuiensis | reverse complement strand
ATGTTATTTTTTATTTAGTACTGTCCTGAATAAGCTATTTCACATTACAAATGTTTATATATACTCCACAAGAAAAAAATAACTGAATTTATAAAAATGACCCCGTTCAAAAGTAATACTTATACGATATAATACGATCTTAATACTTTGTGTCTTTTCCTGGATGATCCACGACTGTTTTTCTGTTTTGTGATAGTTGTTCATGAATACTGCATTGGTCCTCAGCAGTTCAACTGCCTGCTCTTCTTCAGAAAAATCCCCCAGCTCCTGCACATTCTTTGGTTTTCTAGCATCTTCTGCATATTTGAACCTTTTCCAAAAGTGACTGTATGATTTTGAGATCCATTTTTTCACACTGAGGACAACTGAGGGACCCATATGCATTTAAACGCTCACTGATGCTCCAGAAGGAAAAATCATGCATTAAGAACTTTTTGAATTTGAAGATCAGGGTAAATTTAACTTTTTTTGTCTTCTGAGAAACATGTAACTATCTTCTGTAGCCTCTGAAGGGCAGTACTAAATGAAAAAATATGATATTTAGGCAAAATAAGAAAAATGTACACATCACCATTCTGTTCAAAAGTTTTAACAGCTCCTTAATGCATGGTTTTTCCTTCTGGAGCATCAGTGAGCCTTTGAACCTTCTGTAATAGTTGCATATGAGTCCTTCAGTTGTCCTCAGTGTGAAAAGATGGATCTCAAAATTATACAGTCACTTTTGGAAAAGGTTCAAATATGAAGAAGATGCTGGAAAACCAAAGAATGTGCAAGAGCTGGGGGATTTTTCTGAAGAACAGCAGGAACTGCTCAGGACCAATGCAGGATTCATGAACAACTATCACAAAACAGAAAAATAGTTGTGGATCATCCAGGAAACGACACACAGTATTAAGATTAAAGTAGGGCTGTGCAAAAAATCGAATGCGATTTTCATGCTCATTAGGGGTCGACCGATATGTGTTTTTCATGGCCGATACCGATTATTACAGATCAAGTAGACCGATAACCGATATTTTGAACCGATATATATGTCTGGTGAAAAAATTAAAATTAATGTCAAAATTAAGAATAACAAGGGCTCTGACAAAAACTGCCTTTCCTGGTGTTGGTTGAGTGTAGTACTCCCACACTGTACTTTTTACTCTCGTCTTCCTCTGTGCATCCATCTGCAATAAGGGTAATATAAAGAGATAGTTAAAAGTGGGGCCACTGTATGCTTCATGATTAAGTCTATGAATAGTGTTCTACAGCTAAACAGCCTTGGGAAATGTAAGTATTTGGCTTCAATAATTTACATGTTAGAAATGTATGTGTAATAGCATAACCTCTCACAATAACTCTTTAATTATTTTGTGATGACTAAAACATAACCTACAATAGTAGAGGTGACCATTCAATTCATCATCTAATGCACATCAATGGATTAACTTAAAAACACTGTTGATGCCGCGTCCCGGCCGGAGCGACGAGACAAAAACATTAAAACCCATTACAAACGAGGCACTTGTTGCATCCAGTGGGGACATAATTATGGATTATAATGACTTACACTGTCTTTTTACGAGTTGCGTTGCATCACACCGCGTAAACATAAAACCATGGCTGCATTTGTGATTGGAGAAATGACAAACAAGCGCTACTCTACACT
>NW_015556165.1:0-2837 GCF_001515605.1 Sinocyclocheilus anshuiensis | reverse complement strand
GGGCGGCATTATGCAAATCTTCCCACATCGTGACGTAGACATGTGGGGGCGTGTTAGAACGAGCCATTTTAGGTAGGCGTGGTTGACTCTTAACTTTTATAAAGAATATCTCTTTGGATTTGAGACTTTAGTCTTTGCAACTTTACAGATCTTCTTTATGCACCAAGAGCTTGTAACACTCCAAAGAGAAAGGACACATTTAAATCACATCATATGACCCCTTTAAGTTCTTAAGAAAACTGCAACTATTTTCATGAAACTATAACACTAATAGCCTTTTACAGGCACACTTAGTTCAATAGCCTATTGAAATGTCTCAATTTTTGTCATCCTAATCTTGGCCTATGTGACACTAGAAATTTCAGTTAGTTTTAATTTACAGTACAGTGCAAATGAAGGCATAAATCGGTTTAATTTATCTTTTAATCAAACGAGAGTTAAACTTTATTTTTTGGCAAAGGGTTTAAATGAAGGCATAAATCAATTTATTTATCTTTTAATCAAATGAGAGTTAAACTCTTTATTTTTTGGCAAACAAAGGGTTCACTATTAAAATTAAAACATGGAAGAAATAGCGTATTGTGTGATTATTCTTTAACAAAAGTTGTAATAATTGTTGTAGTAGTATTATGTATATCATACTGCACCACAGTAATATATTTCTGATAATTTCTTTAGGATAACCCGAACTTATATTTTGACGGGTTGTCATGAGGAACTTTTACGTTTCTGTAGCCTATGTAAGTGTTTCCCATACATTGATTTATTTGTGGCGCCCGCCACAATATCAAATCTGACCGTCACAAATAGATTTTCCAAAAGGCTTTGACTTCGTTGAATAAACATGAACACTGCATGTTTCAAAATTGAAACCCGGTGCAGGTGTTTTTATATCACTGTATTTCTGAAGGAACCCGACTGTCTTAAGACAATTTTGGATGTCATTTTCAATTCATCTTGCATGTAATATCTGATAAAGCAGCGTTTGTGAGTGGAGCGCTGCTTTGTGTACAGCGTTACCGGGGAAACCTTGATCTCTACCACTCCAACATCACCTCCTGCTGGCAGAGAATGAATTTGCATATACAGTATATGCCTCCACAAGGGTGAGCGTGATATGACCAAATACAACATGTTCCTGGATCAGCATCCTTGTTGATCCTGGAACATCATTCCAATCAACCAATCAGAATTGAGAGAACTTTTCAGGAAATGTAAGTTTTAGGCTTACAATCAGGATTAGGTGCTACTACACCCTTGTTAATCAGCTATCATTTCCCTTTGATTTTAGGAATAAATTATGGGTAAGGTTAGGTTTAGGGGTAGGGATTGGGTAAAGTCTGTATTTTTGGACAGTAATGTTGATCCAGGATCAACAATAGATGTTGATCCAGGAACATGTCTTACTTGGCAAAATCACGGCGACCCTCCACAAGTCTGTGGGAAACCCAGCGACAGTTTTACTCAAATGAAACTGTCAAATGATCATGAAGTGACTCTCAGAGGGAGTCAGAGCAGTTCTGGAGATGTTGTTCATGTATTTATGTCCTCATGTAGTGAGACGACAGAAGTTGAAATCACCATGAGAGTCGCACACTTTGTATGTGTAGAAAACAAAACCGCGCGTCTGTGCCATTTACATACACAGAGACACGCAGAACATGCAGGATTCATATTTAAATAGTATTTTTGCAGCTTAATATTCACAAACACTAGTCCACACAATAGTTCTTGTATGGCAATACTTGGCAAATTCCCTGACATTCCACATTATACAGTATTGCGACTCTATTTAAGTGTACTGACCTACTTTTGATTAATTCATCCAAACTTTGACAAATTCCGTGACATTCCGCATCATACAGTAAATTCCATTTATATGACTGGATTCCACGATTCCGTCCACATTTTCTGCATCGCGGATATCATAGATAATATTGAGGTGTTTTGCAACTTCAGTGTAACGTCAGAGGATTGTGATTTATTGCAAATTAAGCAACGTCTGCTGCTGCCTTACCTTTGAGAGACAACTGATGCGTGATCACTGAAGCAGCTCCAGTTAGCAGAAATGTCCAAGTATTGTACCAGAATAGCTCAAAATTATTGTATTTGGAAGAAAATTATCGTACACGAGTCAAACGTACAGAATAGCTATTTATCTAGATTCTAGACCAACAACTTTTTGACACGACCTGCAAATTACCACAATAGATAAATAACTAGGCGTACATAAGTGGAAAGGTCCAAACTCCACCTCATTAAGTTATTTTATCGGCGAATCGGTTTTGAAAATGACCGATACCGATAATCATAAAAATGCTTAATATCGACCAGGCCGATAATAGGTCGACCCCTAATGCTCATCTCGTCAATAAAGCTGGTTCTGTGATTAGTAGTAAATCTCCAGCACATGCTTTCAGATGGAGTGGTATTTACTACACAGAGCCGTAGTTCACTGACAAGCTACGCAAAATCGCGTTCAAAATCGGCAATGAATCGCCTGCGATTTTGTGTAGTGATCTACGGTTCTGTGTAATAAATGCCACTCCATCTGAAAGCACGTGCTGGAGATTTACTGCTAATCACCAGAAGGTAAATGCCGCTCCATCTGAAAGCACGTGCTGGAGATTTACTACTAATCACAGAACCGGCTTTACTGATGAGATGAGCATGAAAATCGCATTCGATTTTTTTGCACAGCCCTAGATTCAAGGGTATGTAAACTTTTGAACGGGGTCATTTTTATAAATTCAGTTATTATTTTTTTTCTTGTGGCGTATATATAAACATCGGTTATGTGAAATAGCTTATTCAGGACAGTACTAAATAAAAAATAG
>NW_015556164.1:0-570 GCF_001515605.1 Sinocyclocheilus anshuiensis | reverse complement strand
TCAGCAAGATTGAATAGTTTTGAGTGGAGAGCTTCATTTTGACCTTAAAATAGGAAGTATGGGGAATTGTGTGAGAAGTTATGGATTTGTGTTTAGAGTTTCGAGAAAATGAGTCACAATTTCAAGAAATGTGTTTAAGCAATTGAGCAAAACTGTAATATTCTAAGAGTGTTTAAAAAATATCCAGTTTTCTAGTTGTGATTATAATGTTATTTAAAGGTTACAAAAACGTTTCTTAGAATGCGAATTAAGTACAAATAACATAATTTTTTGTTTTGAGGATGTTGTTCTAAGAAGGTTTCCTCTCAACTTTATAATATATACAAACATTCAGTACTATTCAATATTCAGCACAATACTATTCTTGCAGTACATACAGTAGGCCTATACAATATATTCACCTTACTCAGTTGCAATTACTATACTTTTATATAGAATTGCAAACTTGTTCACTCAATACAATATACTTTTTTCTGTAATGTTCTGGATGCTGTCTTCTCCATTTTTCTCTGTAGTGTCTAATGCATGCTCTGTAGTGTTTTCTTTATTGACTCGTGTGTGTGTGTGTGT
>NW_015556163.1:0-1568 GCF_001515605.1 Sinocyclocheilus anshuiensis | reverse complement strand
CAGTCCTGAAGAAACACCTGAAGATTCAGATAAAGGAGAAGATTCTTTCGTAATGTAAGAAAGTCCTTTACTACAGGTGCTGAACTGGTGATGTCACACAGCCAAGAATTTGTGAACTGCTTGATCTGAGAAAGGGGTTATGATTTATGGGGATTAAAAAAAAAGAAAAAACACACTGGGTGGATTTTAATCTTTATAGGTAGGTTGTGTACACACACTGCCAACACACATTTCAGTTCAAACAATATGTAAAAGTGAATTTTGCATCCGATGACCCCTTTAAATGTATTATTCATTGTATCAACAATGTAGCGTATCAGAGCGAATCAGACAATTTAAGATTCAAACAGAACATTGTTGAAACACAAAGAGCTGAATTCCACAAAGAGGCCCAAGACAACAGGATGATTATAAATCAGATCCCATCAGCCAGCTGAAGCAAGCCTAACCAACCAACTCTTTCACAGCTTTGAACAGCTTGCAGCATTAAAACAAAAGAACACATTGATAGTTCAACTCAGGAAGGGGTTTGTCAAATGTGGGGCAAGTAACCAAGATAAATGGTCAAAGTGACGCACAGCATGACCATCACATGTAAATCCATGATAGAAATCACGAGCTAAAGACTTCCTCGGATTGACTTCTTCCACCTAGAAGACAAGAAGCAGACTGAGATTCCTTCTAGACCCTTTTGACCTTTTGTTCCTCACAGAACACGTCCTCACATTCACAGAACGACACAGAGACTGTCTTTACATGACTAAATGCATCAGATCAATCAAATGATGCTAAAAGGACTTATGAACAAATATAATTCCGCTGCATAACTCCATATGATGAATGTAACCAACACATTTGACTATCATGTTCTAATCACTGATTGTGTATGTCATTTTTAATAACTATTAAATAGTTTATAGGTTTATATTAATGTTTGGTATGTTGTGTTTGAGAATTGAATGATGATATCAGTCAATTCTTAGTAAAATGTATCATATTCTTATTATAGAAATCATGTGTAACTTACACTTTGCAAGAGTGGGAAAATTTGGACCATGTGACTAATAACACGTTGATTTATGTATTGGAAGGAGAAAAAAGCAACCCCCCCGAGCTAAGACAATGTCTAATTGTCCAAGACACCATTTGAGATGTGTCCAGCAGCCGAGTTTAAAAACTCAGGACACCAACAAATTTAGCCTTTTGGGCGTTGATTTATTTATTGGAAGGAGAAAAAAGCAACACCCCGAGCTAAGACAATGTCTAATTGGGCAAGACCCCATTTGAGATGTGTCCAACAGCCGAGTTTAAAAACTCAGAACACCAACAAATTTAGCCTTTTGGCCTTTTGCCACCACTTTCAAACTCAATAATAATTATGAATTTTTCCACTTATGTGTTAAAATGTATGGTGTTTTGTGTAAAATGAGACCATTTTTATCCATTTAGCCAGATGTATGTGGGCAAGGGACTCTTTTAAATTCAGGTTTGCCAAAATCAGTAAAAAAATTTAAAAAAATGCGGCAGAGCTGAAGAGGTCACGATCACAGGTAAGAATTACACACTAA
>NW_015556162.1:0-1628 GCF_001515605.1 Sinocyclocheilus anshuiensis | reverse complement strand
CTGAACAGGGGCGGAGCCAGGGGACTGACAAAAGCTTGGCCACCCCACTCAAAACTGCAGCTTTTGTCGCGTTTTTTCTTGACAAGAAATGCATGTATTAAGATGCGGAACCGCTGTATCTCTTTATGACCACATCAAACGGGAGAATTTTCAGATGCGCACTTCAGCTTCACCTCATCGTCAGGCGCGAGCCAAACGAGCGCGGAAAAGCTACAGCAGCCAAATGAGCTTCAGTAGAACAACTGTGAACTGCGGTCTGATGAGATGTTGTTAGACTATATGTCAGTAAAACACACTCTCCTGTCCCACCAGCCGTTTTACTGTGCTCACGGCACACACTCTTCAACAGTACGCAAATATGTGGCACACGCTCTATATCACTTAATCATAAATAACCCGCACAAGAAACTATGAGCATACATACCTAGTTCTGTCGTCAGCTAAGTCATGAAATTACCAAAAAGGTGATTAAAGCTGCAAACTGTGCATGTATACGCAGCACACAAGAACGTCTCTCAAATGCATGTACTAAAATATATTCTGCAATTCTACATCACAATATAAGGCACAAGCTGATATGTATTTTTTATTTGTAATTTAATGCACAAATAAATGTGAGCACAGTGCACTTATACTAGAAAATATGCGAAAATGAAACCATTTAAATGCATAAAATAACTCCTTTTATATTCTGGCATTTATGTCTACTGTTGACTTCCGGCCCTTTTCACATTTTTGTCACTATCTGCATGTCTCATCCATGAGTATGCAATGTTGGAGAGCAAGCATTTGGGAGTTTTGAGAAGCTGAATGAGCAATAAAGCTATAGTGAGCCCCTTTATTAAAATACCTGGAGGTGAGGAATAATATAAAAATTGTCATATTCACTCAGTATTACTTGATCTAATTCACAAATATCTAAATTACAGTTAAGTAGAAATTAACTGTACTCAGTTGTGTTTAAGGCACTAAAACAGTCCAGTACATTATAGGCCTAGTCAAACACATTTTTATATTGAAATCCTCACGATCTTCCTCAGAGTCCGCACTTTCGTGACTTAATGCCGCTTTGACTGCCGGGTAGAAGTCGGCTGCGTAGCTCGCAGGCTTGCCAGCAGCAGAAGTGCGCATCGAGGGTGCATGAGGGGGCGCTCGCGAGCACCCTTCTGAACGCTTAAATGACGAATGGGACACCTTACGGTCTCGTGGACTTAACGGACACGCGCACGCAGCGGCCATTGTAAGTCATCAAGACCGAAAGTGCACATGAATGCCTTGTCCAAATACCCACACTTGAGAACACGTGCACGCAACAGGAAGTAAGTGTGCAAGACTGTCCCCCCAGATAGCAAGCAGACGTTGATTCAACGTCGATTTTTGGTTAAAGGTCAGTATCGGTCGTCGATCAAATTTCGATGTTGAATCAACGTTCACTATTTGGTCAGAACATCAGAACGTTATTTCGCCGAAAATAAAACATCGATTCAACGTTAGGTAAGTAAACCAATTGTGTCGATTTTCCATTAGTTTTGAATGGCGTGCCTGACGTTGGATCAACGTTACCCCAATGAGCAAAACGATGTTGGATCGACGTCGGAGATCAACGTCGTTTCGACGCCACGAGAAAC
>NW_015556161.1:896-1402 GCF_001515605.1 Sinocyclocheilus anshuiensis | reverse complement strand
GACGGTGTAATCTTTGTGGTGACACAAATCATCTCTACAGAGATTTCCCCAAGAGTTTTGCCAGCAAACTGAAAGGTAACAAAATGGCTGCCCCACCAGAGGAGCAAACAATCAAACAGAGAGAGGAGGCAGGCCCTGAGGTCTTGGCGGGAAATTCAAATTTCCCAGGATAAAAAGAATAGGTTAACACGACGCATGATGGGGCTGCAAAAACGACTACAGAGGTATTTTAACCTTTTAAACAATGGTTTTGATTTGAATGAAGATATTAAAAAAGTTAAAGAAGACATGTCAGTTTTATCCGAGATACAAAGTAAAGGTGTTATTTTAAGGAGCAGGGAGAAGGAGATAGAGGAAGGCGAAAAGTGTATAATGTATTTTTAAAAAAAGATAATTTTACGGGTTCGGGCAGTTACTGTTTTAAAAAGTAGAGGGAGGGAAGCTTGTACGACAAGATATTTTAAAGGAAACTGAATCTTTTTCTGAAAATTGATACAAAGAAAAAG
>NW_015556161.1:0-263 GCF_001515605.1 Sinocyclocheilus anshuiensis | reverse complement strand
CAATTAAGGATGATTGCTGCATAGTATGGGTGTTTCCTTTTGCCTGAACTAGAGCCCTGCATTTCAGACTTTTTTTTTTACGCCCCTCGGGCCGGGCTTCGGGACAATTTTCACGCCATAGTTCAGACGTGGGCTGGGCATCATCGGGCTAGTTTTAGGCTTCTCCTATTTTTTATGTTTTAGACATCCATCAATTAGTGATGAAAAAATAAAAATAATTTGCAGCGCTGGTGGAAACAACACGAGACCGTGCTACCGCGACT
>NW_015556160.1:0-1304 GCF_001515605.1 Sinocyclocheilus anshuiensis | reverse complement strand
GGGGTGGGCAGTGGGCACCTGTTGGAGATACGCTTACGAACAAAGACCTCTCCCTCCTGATTTGCTGGCTCTTGAAATACCATGGCCTCATGCTCATGCTGTGCAGGAACAGCTGGAAGTGTGCGCACTTCAGGAAGTGACTCCTTTGCCAAATATAATTGTTTGGGCAGTGCAGTACCCTGCAGCAGCATGTCTCTGTCTACACGTTTCTGTCTTCTTAGTAGCCTGCAAGAGAAACATTATTCATCTTAAGTTAGCAATTTTAGTGGATTAAAGCCCATTGTCTTTACTTACTGTAGCATAATTTTTAAAAGAAGCATGTACAGGAAGGTTTTATAAGTACAATCTTGATATACTACTGTGATTGTATAAAAGTATTGCATAAAAGAAGACTCACCACGAGGAGACAGTAGTGGTGTTTATCGGGACCAGAACCAGGTTAGTCTGTCCTAGAACCATCTCTGCTGTCCTACAGCAGCTGTTTTAAGTGGCTGTATACCACCACAATAGATTGTGGAATTGGCAGAGTTTTTCCTTGTGTGTCCTTGGGCCTGTTCCGTGCTTGCTGCTGTCCTCCAGCAGCTGTTTTAAGTGGCTGTATACCACCACAATAGATTGTGGAATTGGCAGAGTTTTTCCTTGTGTGTCCTTGGGCCTGTTCCGTGCTTGCTGAAACTCTTTCAAAAGCCGTAGGCAAACACATTCACAGACCCTGTGGATTTCAGGGTCCTGAGCTGCCTGCCCATGAGTCATGAACAATCTATGGAAAAGAAGGATGATATAATCTGAACTGTATACTGGGTTATAAACTAGTGAAGATCCAAATAGTCAAATTACCTCTCTGCTGCCTGCTGTCCTGGAGCAGAGCCACTCTGCTTCCTGGATGCTCTCCAAGGTCCTGTCAAAGCCTTCTTCTTAACCCTCTGGCTATATTTTGATGGTACCTTGTCCATGGCATGCAGAGCCATGTACAGCTGGACTATGTCGGCCTCCTCTTGTGATGACAAGGCAGTGATCGTTCGGTTTAGGCCAACCAGGTAGGCTGCCAGGGCATCAACTGCCTCCCAGCCCAAGACACCTCTGGAATCACACTGTGCACTCTGAAAATTGAGAAAAACGCCAACCACAGTCTAATAAATATATACGGTAATTGTAGTAATTATTTTGCATCGTACATGCATATATTTTAACTTTACAAACGGTTGACAATAGGTGTTTTGCACTGCACCAGATACATTTTTTTTTTCTTAAAGTAAAATATAGTACAGGATAGCAACATTACCTGGCCTGATGTGCTAGGACTT
>NW_015556159.1:457-850 GCF_001515605.1 Sinocyclocheilus anshuiensis | reverse complement strand
TCCAATGAAAAAGCTCCGCTCTCATTTGTCTCTCTTTTCGAGGAAGGAGGGGCAGCCATCTGCTTCCCACGATTCAGGAGCCGCCGCTGCTGAGGCACGGAGGAGAATGAGCTCGTGGGGATCACAGGTGGATCTGGCCGATGAGTTTGAAGAGGGGTTTTCCCTCTCGCGATCGTCGGCTGTGGACAAGAGTGAGCCGCTGATCATCGTCTGATCCAGGGGCCAGTGCTCTGCTGGGTTCGGCCCAGCAAAAGCAGGAAATGTCTGAGGGGGGCAAAGAAGCTGAGGCTGAGCCTTCCCAATCCTCCTGCCCTGCGTATGATGAGCTTTGAAAGTTATGGATCGTGCCACGGCGAGGCTTTACTTGCCGTGAAGCGGGCGAAGAAAGTGGCG
>NW_015556159.1:0-225 GCF_001515605.1 Sinocyclocheilus anshuiensis | reverse complement strand
CCCCGGCACGACACTGCAAAAAATTCCTGGATGTCCGGGCTCCAGGATATCCCCTCTTGCTGAGGCATCAAGCGGGAAGTATAGGTGGCATTTGCGAGAACCTTCTTGTGTAATGCTGTCTCAGGCAGTGCTACCCTCACCTTAGAGGGTTGTATTTGAGCTTGCCTTTCCCATTTGGCTCAGTACTTCCAGGTATCTGTGAGCAGATGCTTGGAAAACTCTTGA
>NW_015556158.1:0-1696 GCF_001515605.1 Sinocyclocheilus anshuiensis | reverse complement strand
TTTTGAATAGATGTTATGGATGGATGGGTGAATGGATGTTGCTATGAATGGATAGATGTTATGGATGGATAGACGACTGGACAACAAGATGATAGATGGATGGATATTACGGATATATGGATGGATGGATGCTATGGATGGATGGATGATATCGATACTACTGTATAGATGACTGGACAGCAAGATGGATGGATGAATGTCATTGATAGATGGATAAATGGATGCATGTTATGGATGGGTTGATGTGTAGATGTTATGGATAAACAGACAGACAGGTAGATGGATGTACAGATGGATCTTACAGGGTTGTTGAGAATGAGAAGGCACATGTCATAATGATGGTGCTCCAGCGATGAGTGACCATACAGCTGTGCTAGAGGCTGGTTACTTCTAAGACACCGAGAGAGGAAGGGGGAAAAGAGAACAAGAAAAACAGGGGTTCAAAAATGCACAACAGACTGTAATATTGCATTTATTTATCAAGCCGTAATTTACCAGGACAAAATATTAAGGTAATTTACACAGTGTTTAAATATGTATTCTTGAGTAGTTATTCAAGTAGTTTTTAATTAGAAATCATAATGTGGCATCTCAAATACCAATGCAGCACTACAGAGTGGCCACACTTTAAAACGTATAAATGGCATTGTATAAATAACAATGGCATTCACAGATACTTAAATGTCTTCAAATACTTGTTAGGCTAATCTAAATTGAGATCCAGGAACATGCGCACAACGGCCTGAGTCATGGCAGTCTGGGACATATCAAAATCACTGAAGCCAAAATCCAGTAAATGGAGGGCTTCTGCTGACGGGATGACAGCCTCCTAGTGGAGAGAAAAGTGAAGGGAAATGGGAAAACTAATAAGACTTTTAAAATTGCACAATGTCCTGCGTTGAAGTGCAACTGACATAAGAATAGGCCTCACAGGTTTAAAGTGTATAACTACATGAGCCCAACATTCTGTGAGCACTGTGGAACCTTGTTGTGGGGTCTTGCTCGGCAGGGCCTTAAATGTGAAGGTGATTCATTACACAACCACATGCCAACTATGAATGTCTAAGGGTCATTCTGTGAAAGGATCATTCTGTGTTTTTCCATTTTGAAAAGGTGATTTTTGAAGTAAATATCTATAGTATTCTATCTAAAAATGTGTTTAAATAATGTAATTATTAAAAAAAAATTAGATGGTACAACACATACACACAAACATATATGCATACATATACATATGTTAGGACATGACTCTGTTTTTTGACTCTGACATGAGTCTTTTTTCCAATTGTATTTTTTTAATCTGATATTTAGCAAACAATAAAATGCAAGAAAAGTGATAAAAAGGAAGAAAAACATTTGCTTGTTCACACAGAAAATATGTATTTTTTAAATTAAATAATTTTAAAATTGTTAAAAGGGTGAAGATAATATGGAAACAGAGTTGATATTCAAACTTTTTAATAATAAATAAAGAGAATAAAGACAAAGCGTTACATAAAAATAAAGTTACTAAGTTATACAAGTTATATAAGATATATAATATCTATTTGTAACGGAGAGTCAGAGGCGTGCGGATCCATTTGCAGCTTTTATTAGAATCAAAGGCAGAGTTAAACAGGCAGTAATCAGTCAACAGCATCACGAACAGCAAGGATAATCCAGAAGAATAAACAGTAGCAGAGCGAGGGTCGGGGCA
>NW_015556157.1:0-1191 GCF_001515605.1 Sinocyclocheilus anshuiensis | reverse complement strand
AAAGCGCTATATAAATAAAGGTGACTTGACTTGACTTGACTATATCAAATGTGCATGTGAAAAAGTTATAAAGATAAAAAAGAATATCATAATGTTCTTGAAAAAAACTTTATTGTAATCTTAGACATCAAAATTATATCCTCATAACATTTTCCTAATGTGGCTGAGAGAATGTTCTTCCTCTATTATTGTGGAACATTGTGCTAATATTTTATTGCGAACATTGTATAATCTGTTTTCTCAACAACATCCTCAAAATGTTCCTGGTAAAATGTTCTAAACAGTACCAAATTGGGTACTTCTACTTTTAACAATAGCAGAACCCTTTTTGGTTCTATATAGAACCCTTTTTTAATAAGGTTCCATAAAGAACTGTGCTTTGACAAGTTTATAGGACCTGGTGTTACAATTTATTTTCAATTAATATCAGTAAATATTTTTTAATTATTAATATTTGTATTCATATTATTTTTTATATATTATTCATATTAATTTTCATCCATCTATCGACCTGATTGTATAATATATTGTGGCTTCTATTTAGGTTTTACATAAATAAATAAACAAACAAACAAACATCATATGTCAGTTATGTACATTTAATTTTTTTATTGACATGGCAAAGTGTAGGAAAAATTACAGGGCTCAAACAACTGCTATTAGCTGAAAACATTAATAAATATCAGTTGACACTGAACATGATATGGAATTAATGAAGACCAAGTTCAAGTGAAATATCTTCACAATGTCTTTATGTCCATCTTTATGTTTCTCATTGCTGATGATGAGGTGGTAGGATGTGACAGCTTCTGAAACACAGTTGAGTTTAGAGTTATAATGTGTGCAGTTATTTATGTAAAACAATTAGAAAAAATGGACAGTATGTGAGCCCTTTATAATGTTAAAAGAAAAAGAGATATAAGGTCATGGGATAACTTTAATGTTATTTATGACTGGGTGTTTATGCATAAAGTAAAAAATAATAATTGAATCATGGATCATTATTTCAACATTTCTGTTAGGCCTACTTAGTGAAGAGAAAGTAAGCATCCTTAACTGAACAGAGCTGGTCACATGCATTTTCTGTTAAACTAAAAAGAGAAAAATACATGATTGGCATGAAACTAGTTACCGTTTTTAAAGGTCAAATTGTAAGAAATTTTAAGAAATTAATCATTTACCTCTTAAGAG
>NW_015556156.1:959-1353 GCF_001515605.1 Sinocyclocheilus anshuiensis | reverse complement strand
TGACACACAGCAGCCACAATAGCACTTATGTTTTATTTATTTTTTCCTTTTTATTCGAAAAATCTCCAAACGCATTAACTATATCATGAAATATCTTGATTCTCACCTTTATAGATTATGTTGATCTATGATGGTCAAAGTAAACTAATAATGTAAACTATTAACTATGTAAAAAAAAATGTCTGTTTACTTAATTAACAGATATGGGTGTCATGTCATAACATATTTTTAATACGACTGAGTTTATATTTAATGTGAATTTAACATTGAAAGTTAATGTGAATAAAAACATTGCAAGTTAGGCTACTACACTTTCATTGTACAGAAAGAGAGCAAAGGACATTTACATTGTCAAAGAACATTTTCACTGACAGTCTAGTTCAAGCACTCTAAA
>NW_015556156.1:0-151 GCF_001515605.1 Sinocyclocheilus anshuiensis | reverse complement strand
CCTGCATAAAGTAGCTGTGATTTTTCACGAACCGTTGTGACTTCCGTAAAAAGGTGACGTCAGAACTACACAGTCATCGCCTTCAGTCACCACCCCGAGCACTGCACACAGTCCCACTCTCCTTTTGCCAAACCCCCAGACAACATGGCGT
>NW_015556155.1:0-1376 GCF_001515605.1 Sinocyclocheilus anshuiensis | reverse complement strand
ATACACTTTAACTATTGACTATTTTGTAGGTATCATGTCATTTTTAAATTACTTGCTAAAAGATTAAACACACTAGAATCTGTGATTTTCAGCATGAAAGAAATGTACAAGCTAAGGATGTTTCAACTATTATCATCATTTCCTTTTGACCTTCAAAATCTAAAATATAAGGATGTTTCAACTATTATCATCGTTTCCTTTTGACCCTAATAAACTGGTAATAAATTTACAATATTCACGACAAGTGACACAATATACAGTTCTCATACTATGTGTGTAAATAGCTGTGCTAAAACATTTATGACTATTTTTGCATGCCAACAGATTTTGTCATGGATGTGTAAGAATCACAATGTTTTGTAAATGACATTTTTCTTACATCACTAGATTTAGTCATATTATCAAGATTTGGGATGGTCATTCACAATTTGTTTGTTGGACTGTGTATGTTTTTAAGTGAAGACATCTCTTTGTGAGCTGTCATCATAATAGGAATAAATTAAAATTAAGAAATGAAGTTACAGTTTTTCTCTTGGAGATATTTCTTTTAGTGCAACTTTGTGTCTGTCCACAAAGTGCAAATGAAAATTAAGAAATAAAGTTACAGCTTTTCTAAAAGATATTTGTTTTAGTGCAACTTTGTGTCTGTCCACGATGTGCGATCACGTGAAGCATCAACACAAAATTAAGTCTAGCTGTTTTACCCTTAAAACTATTACAGCTGAAACCAATCAAAACTATTGCACAGAAAGCTGCACATTCATTTAAGTTTGAGCATGTTAAAGTTTCCACACTCTTGTGTAGATAAATTTTATCCATAACCTTTCGTACATTCAAGCGACCAAATCACTAAGAAAGAGAGTATAGCAAGAAAATAAATGTTTACAATGCATATAGAATTCAGAATACAATTGTGAAAGTTTTTTAAATGTGGATTGGTAAATGATATTTTCATTACTCCACTAGATTTAGTCATCTTGTTCAAACAGCAGATGACACAATTCACATTTCGTTTGTTTGGCTGTTTTTGTTTTAAGACTTCTCCATAAATTCATGCTAATCCTTGCATGGGAAAGAGAGCAGGATGAGCACATCCTATTCATTTAAGAAAATTATGAAACATTTGACTGAACTCTTTATTATTTTGACAAACCTCCATTTCAAACAATTTTCCCCTGAGGTGTTTATCCACAGAATCTTTTTTCAGCACATCCCACTTGACATTAAACATTAAAGTATGTTTTCAGTTACTATTGATATCTTCTTTGATTCGAATAAAGCAACATCTCTGGTGTACGTAAGCATCTACAATGTGTGCGTGTGCTAAACATTTTTGTTTCTCCACTTCTGTCATATTTGTTAGATGTAATGCAAAC
>NW_015556154.1:0-1348 GCF_001515605.1 Sinocyclocheilus anshuiensis | reverse complement strand
TGGAATCAGGAAATAGGTTGAATAAAACCCCTGCCCTATCGAACCTGAGGGCAGACGTGTTATTGCTCCTTTTCCTAAAAGAACTGAGACCTCGTCTGTCAGAGACCTGCACTGTGTCTCTTCTCTCAAAACAGTAAGAACAATCCTTTGAAATTGGGGTGGCTTGGATTTGAATTGGAGCCTGTATCCGAGCTCCAAGGTGCTCAGCACCCATGGACATTGAGTGCATTGGCGCCAGTGAAAGAGATGTTGACTGGAAAAATGTGGGGCTGGAGGTTGATAACCGTCAGTAACGGTTCCTCCCTCCTGCTGCACGTGTGCTGGAAGACTCTGGCTGTCGTGTCCTACGAAAGGACTGCCGGACTCCTTGGCTTGGTCTTATAGGTGCCCCTTGGGCAGCAGACCAGCTCTTAGCTGATATGTGTTGCCCACGAGTAGCTGGTGCTCTAACCACTGATCGAGTCAGTTCTCTTGTTCTACGAGACTGCTCCAAAGCTGCTTCTGCATGGGCAAAGACCTCCCCAGGCACTAATGGAGCTGCAATGACAGCCATGCAATCTTGATCTAACAAATTAGCTTGAGATAGCCATACCTGATGGCGTGTTTGAACCATATTGGCCATGGATTGCCCCAGGGCTTGGGCGTGTGCACTTGTTCCTCGAATCAGCATATCAACCACTCGCAATGTTTCTGGGATGTTTTCCTCCTCTGTCAAAGTGGAGGACAAATCCTGCAGCAGACCTTCTAAATAAACCAAGATCCTGCAGCAGCCCCTCTAAATAAACCAAGAGGAGAGAGTTTGTGCATGCAAGTCTTGCCGACAAGGCAGAGGCCTGATAGGCTTTCCGCAGCTGACTGTCAATTATTCTACCATGCTTGTTAGGGTGTGTAGCATCTCTTCCAGTCCTGGCCATAGCCCCAGTCAACATAGCAAACGTGGGTCCGGTCTGAGGAGCTGTAGCAAGCCCATAAGTTACTGCCCCTGCCAGATTGCCCAGCTGTGTCCTAGGGAGGGACGTAGAACTAGGGGCCTTCCAGGAAGACTGCAACTCCGTTATAAAATCAGGAAGTATTGGCAACCCCTCTGTTTTACGACGCTGAGGGCCTCTATCAAACTCTGAGGTTGATGTTGAAGCAGCCTGGGAAGGCAGTTTTGCACGCTCAGCAGCTCTGGAAATCACTGCTTTATCTGAAGGGTCCAGTGCAATAGCCTCTGAGGCCTCAGAAGCACTATCCCCTTTTTCTGACATAGAGATGTCCTCTGGTTCTGAAGGCACATAATTTTCATCCCTTCCAAACACTTCAGATGCTGCCACTGAAAGCTCATCAGGGTGGCGGCATGGACGTT
>NW_015556153.1:347-510 GCF_001515605.1 Sinocyclocheilus anshuiensis | reverse complement strand
ATACAGAGGCCACGGTACGATACGTATCACGATACATGACTGCACCAAATTTCACCATTTAGAAAAACAGCTGTTTATTAAACAATTCATACTATAGGGCCATTTCTAACTATTGGCAGAGCAGGCAGTTGACCTCTGCATTATGAAGGGCCTCCATAACTGT
>NW_015556153.1:0-148 GCF_001515605.1 Sinocyclocheilus anshuiensis | reverse complement strand
AATATATTTAAAAAATCATTTACATTGCTGGTAGGTTATCATTGCACAAATTAACACACTCTCTACAATTAAAAAAAAAATTAGAAGAGTCCTAAAACTAACCCGATGTCTTAACTGTATCTAACGCACACACGCTCAAGGCTGATTT
>NW_015556152.1:996-1229 GCF_001515605.1 Sinocyclocheilus anshuiensis | reverse complement strand
CATTTTATTACATACATATATGTAATATTTAATGTGTAAAAATTTCAAAGAAAACTAAATATCATTGCGGTAATAAATGATATTTATTTCTACGATATACAGTGAACTTCATGTCAGCAGACAATATTCCATACAAAATATCCCCACAAAATAACTGCATCAATTAGATTTTTGGTGGAGTAAACAATTTATTCTGAAGCAATATTTTCATCAGTGTTCTATCAGCTTTTACA
>NW_015556152.1:0-144 GCF_001515605.1 Sinocyclocheilus anshuiensis | reverse complement strand
TACAGTTACAAATGCATAAATAATGTTTTGATATATTAAACATAAAACATTGAATACTGATATTTGAAATAATTAAAGAAATGAAATGATACTTTAAAAGTGAAATTAAAACCGCCAGTAGGTGGCAGTAAGTCACTGTTAAGT
>NW_015556151.1:536-4052 GCF_001515605.1 Sinocyclocheilus anshuiensis | reverse complement strand
GTGGTTCTAGAGATTTTCTGAGGGAGGGGTTTGGCAACACTGAGCCTCTCTCGTCTGATAGGGCACAGAGACTTAATGCCCAGCACTTTGCACACTTCGGTGTTGATCTACAGAAGTTATGTAAAAACACTTGTTTTTTTAAATGTCAATAGCACATATTTGTGTAATTTTACATCAAACTCTTAACACAGCGAAGAACATGCAGTATATAAATGTATTTGTGCAGTAGGAATGAAAATACTTACAGTGTTCACAAACTCTCTGCCTTGATCTATTAGTATCCGTTTTGACACTTCAGATTGATATACAAATTTTAAGATGGACTGTGTAACTTCTGCAGCTGACTTTGATTTTAGGGGATTTGCCTGCTCCCATTTGGTGCAATAATCAATAATATAAAACACAGGCTATGTCCGTTCGCTATTGTTCGCTATCACTGTTCGAATCAAAACAAAAATCTTTTTTTTAATAATACTAATAATATCTTTAATAGTCAAAATTAATAGGCTACTAATACTATTAATACTATTAATAATACTAAAAAATAAAAGCACTTGGAAAGCTTGTCTAATAACTATGTTTCTTGATGTAATTAAACCTGTTATGTACAGTTCAATCGGCGTATCTAGACTACAGCACGACACCCGACTGTCTTCCGGGCGCGTTCATATAACGTTTATAACATTTAATGAACCACCAACCTTTTATACAGTCTATGGAACCAACAGAGACAGGCGCTGTTCGCGTACCCTACTCGCCTGTGTGTGATCGAGTTAAAGCTAAACAGGGTTGTGTTAGATTGTGTTTTATTAACGTCTACACCTACCCCTTACAATAATGCAAAAATAGTAATTAGTTTTGTACAGTATGAGAAAAATTACGCTATATTGATGTGCGCATGCCCAGTAGTTTTTGCCGTATCCCTTCTAGCATTAACCGCTAAACAGGGACAACAGCGCCTACTACGGTCACAGAATACGATGGTCACAGAATTTGGTGTACTGGTCTGTTCCGTTCCGGAATCAGCCGAACGATGCCGAAGTGCCGAAGAATGACATAACATGAAATACAAAAATAGCATACACTATATATACACAAAACACATAATAAATAGTCTACTAACTGTATTTGAATGACACACATATGTAGCGCCCACTGAAGTTGGATTAGTTTAAGGGAGAGTGGGTTCAGTTCAGTTCAGCCTTCTAAAATTACGGAGTAGATAGGCCTAATAAATAAAGTTTTAATGGCAAACAAATGAATTTTAAATAGGCTTTCTACACAAAATCTTTACAAACATATTAATTCATGTAGATTATGATTATGTGGAGATTCTCGCCCCGTAGCCTATTGTTCAACAAGTTCAAAACAAAACCTGCTCTATTGAGCTGCAATAGCAAGCTACAAAATAAATATTTTCTCAATACATCTATCTAACCACCTGTTTAAAGTTACATTGTCTTATCACCCATCTGTTTATTTCCCAGAGAGAAAGTGAGCGAGAGGTTGGTGTCTTTACACAGTAGTGGTAAATAAAACTCTCCAGAATATGTGATACCACTTTTATTCCCTGAGAGAGGGACTTGCTAAGGTAAAGTAAGGCTCCTATTGTTGTGCGAAAAAGCGTTCTCCCTGTTCTCACATCATAAGTGAAAGCACTCCACAGCAGGTGGGGGGGGATTAATTAATTAACATGTACATCATGTGCCGATTAAAGATAAAGTTATTATTAAAGATAATAGTTATCATTGTGTTAATTTAGAAAAAAACAACACTGAATAGACATTACAAAAAGGTAGCTGAAATATAAGTAGCTTTAGAAATAAATATTTTAATTCAACATAAAAAATACAAATAAATAGTGAAAACAACTCTATATACAACTAAAAGCGCCAGTAGGTGGTGGCAAATACCTGTCTTAAGTCAGTGAGTCATTCAATCATTCATTCAATCAATTCGTTCAAACAGCTGATTCATTCAAAAACGAAGCAAGTGGCCGCCTTTATGAATGGTTCACTTCATTGATTCACTCGTTTCGTTTAAAAACGTGGATTCATTAATGACGCTGTGTGTTGATCTGAGACGCACAACAGTTCTCCTAGGGCTTTATTTTCATTGGTGAAATTACTGACAATGTGTCTAAAATGCAATTATTCACACCTTTACCTTATCTTCACTTTTAGGTAAAAACTTTTATGTAACCTATTTTTGTCTTTCTAACAGAAATTCTGAAAGAAAGCACAGTGTTTGTTATAGTAACACATGACAGAACCGCACGCTTGTATTTCAACGGTGCTGTTAATGTTATGGATATTTTAGCAAATAGTTTGCTCCATAAATTCAGTTCAGCAGCATTAAGTTGAAGAGGGTAAACTTTATCACTCGACTGAATCTACACATGCATTTTAGGTGTTCTTGCTCCATCCAAGCAATAAATACACGTCTTTGAATGAGCGCTGAGGATAGAATAGAAGATTTACTGATTGACAGTTACATTTATTTATCAAGATTCTCTGTGAGTGTATTTATGCCTTTCACATGTATTGCTAGTATATCTAGTTTGAAATCTGTCTCAGGAATGACTACTGTTTAATAAATGTCTGAATATGCCCTTTATATAGGCTACAGCATGAAGATTATTACTACTATAGGTCTACTCCTGGTATCTGTCCACCTTGGAAGCTCCTTTCTGATTGGAGCCTTCAACATTAAATCCTTTGGGGATTCGAAAGCATCTAATGCCACCCTGCTTGACATCATTACCAAAGTGAGTGACATCCAAACCTATAAAATCCTTACACGCTCACATTTGGTGACTGTATTTTGTTGTTTAGGTAGTACACCGTTATGACATTGTACTCATCCAAGAAGTGAGAGACAGCGATCTCTCTGCAACCAAGAAACTGATGCAAAGTGTGAATGGGTAAGTTGTCTTAACTGGCTGTATGTTACTGTATTTAATTGTGTAAATAAATTAATAACAGTTATTTTCATTACCAGAGGTTCCTCTCCATATGAATATCAGTACATTGTAAGTGAGCCCTTGGGTAGGAACACTTACAAAGAGAGATATCTCTTTATTTACAGGTAACATTTAGTTCACATATCATATAAGATTGTATGCATATATGTGGTTCATATCAAATGAATAATTACACTTTTATTCTCATCAGACGTCAGACAGTGGCCGTTGCCAACAGCTTCCAGTATGATGATGGATGTGAATCCTGTGGAACTGATACTTTCAATAGAGAACCCTTTGTAGTGATGTTCTCCTCTAATACAGGTGGAGGTCCAAGTTCATTGTGAGAATGTTAGCAGTAATACAGTCAGAAGGCACTGTTCAGCAAAAGCTTTTCATCCAAAACAATTTACTTTACACTAAATTCAGAGACAGTTCCCCTGAAATTAAAGGGGTCATATGATGTTTTTTAAAGATCATTATTTTGTGTATTTGGTGTAACAGAATATGTTGACATGCTTTAATGTTCAAAAAACACATTATTTTTCAAATAC
>NW_015556151.1:0-136 GCF_001515605.1 Sinocyclocheilus anshuiensis | reverse complement strand
CTCTCTCTCTCTCTCGTGCTCTCTCTCTCTTGCTCTCTCTCTCGTGCTCTCTAAATCTTTTCTAAATCTTGCTTTATCCTATTTACTTTTAATTTTCTTTCCAGAAAATACATGGTTTAGAAAGTAATTTGTAAAA
>NW_015556150.1:717-856 GCF_001515605.1 Sinocyclocheilus anshuiensis | reverse complement strand
GCAATTTAAATTTTTCCTTTCTCTTTGGAGTGTTACAAGCTCTTGTAAAGTGAGAAGACTAAAGAAGACTAAAGTCTCAAATCCAAAGAGATATTCTTTATAAAAGTTAAGAGTCAGCCACACCTACCTAAAACGGCTC
>NW_015556150.1:0-235 GCF_001515605.1 Sinocyclocheilus anshuiensis | reverse complement strand
GTTGCGCAACTACTTTGTTTGGCCTTCCAAAAGAGGACACAACTAGAAATCAGTGGTTAAGTTGTATTTACTGTTGTATAACACTGTTCCAGAACAGTTCAACCCAAATATTCAGGTGTGTGCAGCGCATTTTGCGGAGGATGAGGACTGTTTCCTGTGAGAGTAGCCTACAATGCCAATGTCCGTTTCTATAGACCAATTATCAGTTTGTAAACATTCAGGATGCGCGCGCATC
>NW_015556149.1:36162-38787 GCF_001515605.1 Sinocyclocheilus anshuiensis | reverse complement strand
TAATTAATTCCCTTACAAATTTAAGTAATCAAGTCATTACAGCATGCAACACACATCTGTGCTTGTGTTTCCAAGGCAGCAACGGAGTTTCTCAAGCGTGTTTATTTGTTCCTGTCATTCCGGTGACAAATATTTTATAACAAGGTACATTCTGAAACTGGATTTGCAGTGTCTGGAAGATGGAGAAGCCCCAGCGATCAAAAGACGTGTGTGTCGCATTCTATAACGTTCCGCCTGGAAACAAAGATGGCGTGACGCCAAACCCCCTCACAAAAGAAGAACGCCGTCGTGTTTACAACTGTGACGATGAGCACTTATCAGGATCAACTAAACGCTGGATTCTCAAAGCATGTAAAATATTTAAGTTTGCAGCACAGAATCTTTCAAATATGTCCGAGAGTTTTACACACCGGTCTGTTATTGAGGCAACATTTCCATGCCCCGAAACGTGCTACAAATGAAAATAACTGTGATTCGTTGTTTGACAAAGAAGCTGCCATGAATTCCACTGTGAGTGCACACAAATAAACAAAGAGTCTTTACAGATTTGAAAGATGTATTACTCTTATCTGTATGACCAAAAATGAGGGATTATTTTAAGATCAAGTGAGCGCACCAGCGCCTCCATCTGTCCTGCAGTGAGCGCTAATGTTCAGCTTCTACACTCCGCACAGACGCTTGAATAGCGCACATTCCTCTAGGTTAACATTAGACTGAGCGGCCATGTAAAGTTGTTAATACTTAGATATTTCAGATGATAAGCCATATTTGAGAGGTCGATGAATGATAGTCAAGCATTTGGATGTCCTGCCCGTCGATGTACTGTATTACCATAGACTAGCCATTAACGATCTGTCCATCATGGACTGCATGACTTCGCCCGTGGATTTTTTTTTTTCTAAAACTAAGCATCTAATAAAATTTTGGACGACCAAGCCTCTTCTGGTCGACTAATGATTAGTCGACTATTGGGGGACAGCCCTAGTAATAACCTAAAACACTGTCTAACACTTGATGGCTGCTCTGTCATTTCTTCAACATCAGTTAGGAACCTAGGTGTGCTATTGGATAGCAATCTTTGCTGCTATCGAAAATCACGTTTCTAGCATTTGTAAAACTGCATTTTTCCATCTCAAAAATATATCTAAATTACGACTTACATTCTTAATGTCAAATTCAGAAATGTTAATTCATGCGTTCATGACCTCAAGGTTAGATTATTGTAATGCTTTATTGGGTGGTTGTTCTGCACGCTTAATAAACAAACTCCAGCTGGTCCAAAATGCAGCAGCTAGAGTTCTTACTAGAACCAGGAAGTATGACCATATTAGCCCGGTTCTGTCAACACTGCACTGGCTCCCTATTAAACATCATATAGATTTTAAAATCTTGCTAATTACTTATACAGCCCTGAATGGTTGAGTACTTGAGCGAGCTCTTATCGCATTATAGCCCTCCGTGTCCACTGCATTCTCAAAACTCTGGCAATTTGATAATACCTAGAATATCAAAATCAACTGCGGGTGGCAGATCCTTTTCCTATTTAGCGCCCAAACTCTAGAATAATCTACCTAACACTGTTCGTGAGGCAGACACACCCTGTCAGTTTAAATCTAGATTAAAGACCCATCTCTTTAACCTGGCTTACACATAACACACTAACACATTTCTAATATTCAAATCCGTTAAACCAGTGGTTCTCAATCTTTTTTTCCCCCACTATAACCTGATTTATAATATTATAGCCTAAATATTATGATATCTAATCGATTACATTCATTGAAATAAATAAATAAATAATTATACTCACCATTAATAAAACACCTGATGCTGTCGAGAGCTGACCAATTTTGAGAAATTCGGCTCGAAAGGAGTAACAGCACAATGAAGTTGCGATTGTTAAGTTGCAGTCTGTAAGACGCACATTGCAGAAAATGTGCGTTCACAAATGTAGCCTATGTTGATCCAAATATGGAAAGCATTTTCGAATTTAATAATCTGAGGTTCTCTCCAGAGATGTTTTGCCACATTTCTGCAAGTAAGGATGATTGCTGCATAGTATGGGTGTTTCCTTTTGCCTGAACTAGAGCCCTGCATTTCAGCCCGGGCCTAATGGGCCTCGACTTTTTTACGCCCCTAGGGCCGGGCTTCGGGACAATTTTCACGTCATAGTTAATACGCGGGCCGGGCATCGGGCTTGTTTTAGGCTTCTCCTTATTTTTATATTTTAGACATCCATCAATTAGTGATGAAAATGTTTTTTTTTGCCGCGCTGGTGGAAACAACACGAGACCGTGCTACCGCGACTGTCAAGAGCGGCTCGACGGTGCTTAGTGTCCAGCAGCAGCAGCATGCGTGCCGTCAGTGCAGCTGAAGAGATCTGCGTTCAAATGCACACAATAGCCTTAAGCTTGCCGCAAAGCACCGGCAAAAGTAATTAACATGAATGTGTCAGGGGGAAATAGTAAGGAGATATTGGAATTATTTACTAATAAACTAGTGTTTTCTGAGTCGGTGTCGCAAGGATGAAGTTGCCGATCCTGACTCGCAATTTCCTCATTAGACGCGCCTTTAGAGAGAAGTGCATCTTTACGGATTATGATTATAATGAAAGAGTTTTTGTTT
>NW_015556149.1:32491-36125 GCF_001515605.1 Sinocyclocheilus anshuiensis | reverse complement strand
CACTGAAAAAAATGCAAGTGATTGCGCTGGCGCCTCCATGTCCTGCAAAGCGCGCTTTAGCTTCCACTCTCTATAACTATTATAACTATTGGATATAGCGCACATCTATCTAGGTACATACAAAACTGAACTATTTTAATATAGCTGAAACAGTAGTATTAGCTGTTTTGGGAGAAAGGGGAAAAAAAGACGGGCGCGGGCCGGTAATTCTGATAAGCTGTCATGCAGGGCTCTAGCCTGAACATCTTCAAGTGAGTGGCAGGGCAAACCGAAAGTTGATGCCGAAAGTCCAGCACTCTTCTACTTTCACTGCTGCGACTACTCTTGTTTGTATGCGTTCCGGCCGCATTTGAATTTGTGACGGGCCGCGGGTTGAGAACCACTGCGTTAAACATTGTTAGGCTGCATTAATTAAGTCAACCGGAACCAGGAACACTTCCCATAACACCCAAGGTACTTGTTACATCGTAAGAAGAATGGCATCTACACTAACATTAGTCTGTTTCTTTCTTATTCCGAGGTCACCATAGCCACCAGATCCAGTCTGTATCCAGATCAGATGGTCACTACAGTCACCCGGATGCAGTACGTATGTAAATCTCCATCACGTGCGTGCTTTCACATTGAGCAGCATTAACTACACAGAGCCGTTGTTTACTGACGAGCTGCGCAAAACCACGTTCATATTCGCGCGATTTTTTTGCGCAGCTCGTCAGTGAACAACGGCTCTGTGTAGTTAATGCTGCTCAATGTGAAAGCCCGCAGGTGATGGAGATTTACCGCTGATTACAGAACCGGCTTTCTGACAAGATGCGCGTTAAATATCGCATGCGATTTATCGTGCAGCCCTAATTTAAACTGAATTGAGCTGGATGATGACGTCACTGAATTCAATGATGAACTGCCTTTAACTGAAAATTGAGTGTTTACTATTGTCCTTTTGCATTATTGACACTCTGTTTTCCTATTTAATACTGTAAAGCTGCTTTGACACAATCTTTATTGTTAAAAGCTCTATATAAATAAAGGTGGTTTGACTTGACTTGACTACAGTTTTTGCTTTCAGTTATCGGTATGGTTCTCTAAACTGACCATTGTGAATAAAAATGTTCCCCCATTCACCAGTTCTAATTTAGTTGGTAATCAGATGCTTCTATATAAATTGGTTATTCATCATAGCTACTTCTTTCTTTCAGATTTCTTCAAATTATGTTTATGACATACATTTTTGTGTTAATTATATCAAACCACTGTATGGATATTTATATGCTGACGTCACCATTGCTTTGTGAAATAAATGATTTAAGGAAAATAATATAAATTAAATATAATTAATAATAATTTGAAATCTTTATTTCAGACCATAGTAAATCAGCAAGTAAAAATCAGTGCCACTGCATCTTTCTTGGACATGCACGCATAGTGGGCTGTGTGTAAAGCATTTTCTTCTGCATATTCTGAAGATCCACTCGGTTCAGGCCAAACAAACATGCTAATTCAACTAGTAGACAGCGTATCTGCATCTGTGCTACAAGCCAGCCATGTGCTGCGAATCTGCGATACTACAAACTTTGGCTCGTGAAGAAAGGTCCTTAAAATGGCCTGTATCATCAGTACCTGATATCTCACCTGTTACATTACTACTTTACACTACACTATTACTCCATTCTGCAGCAGCCTTAATTATAAAACTATGTTACATAACTGCTGCAGCAGAGATATCTCCCTCTGCTTGTCATGTCCACTGCACTGTGGTAGAAAGAATGGGCCTCCAAACCATTTTCTTCCAATGCAACAATATAATCTATTGCTTCAACTAATGCAGATCAAGTTCTGTTGAACTAATGCCGTTCCTCAGTTGGCTAATCTGGTCTTCCACTTGCATCATAATTAAAACAGAACTTATAGCAGGATTTAATTCAAACTGCTGTCTCTCTCACTTTCTGCCTTTCAGAAATGTAGGACATTGGCTCTTATGAAGATCCGTCACCAGGCCCGGATTGGCTAATCGGGAGCACCGGGAGGATTCCCGGTGGGCCGGTCTGTTTTTTTGGCCACGAGGGCCAAAGAACGAGGGTGTTGTCATTCCACTTGAAATATGGATGCTGTCCACTGATCTATAATAGATATTATACATAGATCAGTGATGCTGTACCTAGACTGCCTGCACTCATAGCAGCCCCACTCTTTTTATTTATAATTTTCTCGCAGACCATATTATTATTTTCACCAGACCATATCAATAACAATTATTCTCAATTGATAATTAATCATTCTTTTTGCGCAAATCATTGTTTTGTTTGTGAAGTAGCCGTTTGAGGAAGGCTTTAAGACCAAGCGGAATCCTCTGCCGGCTCCCGCTTCACAGCGAGCGGGTCTCGCACTTACGGCAGTTCCCTTCACCGTCCGTGTTTTGATTTAGTTTGGGCGAATGCAAAAAACTTATTGATCATGAGCCCAACATTCAATCTACCTGAGGGAAGACGTCTTTCATTGTAATGCAGTTAAATAGAGAGAGAGAAAAAAATACATTAAAAAAAATTTTACTTCTAGCGTATGCTTGGACCTCATTATTGAAGTAGGCTACAAATCCAAGCACCAGAAGCAGCCCACACTCTCTAAGTTTTCTTTAATTGAAAAATATGCATTTTCATTCATTCAAAGGCTATATGGTTGCAATGACATTTTAGTTCAAAACTTTAAATGCCATTGTTTAAAATGCTTTATCGACTGACGTTTCATACTGTTTTTTTGGCCACGAGGGCCAAAGAACGAGGGTGTTGTCATTCCACTTGAAATATGGATGCTGTCCACTGATCTATAATAGATATTATACATAGATCAGTGATGCTGTACCTAGACTGCCTGCACTCATAGCAGCCCCACTCTTTTTATTTATTATTTTCTCGCAGCCCATATTATTATTTTCACTAGACTATATCAATAACAAATTCTCAATTGATAATTAGTCATTCTTTTTGCGCAAATCATTGTTTTATTTGTGAAGAAGCCATTTGAGGAAGGCTTTCAGACCAAGCGGAATCCTCTGCCAGCTGCTCCCGCTTCACAACGGGTCTCGCGCTGACGGCAGTTCCCTTCACCGTCCGTGTTTTGATTTTGCCAAATCGGTTTGGGCCAATGCAAACAACTTATTGATCATGAGCCCAACATCCAGCAAGGCAGGAAAACATTCAATCTACCTGAGGGAAGACGTATTTCATTGTAAGTTAATGCTGTTAAATAGAGAGAGAGAGAAAAAAACTTCTAGCGTATTCTTAAACTTGGACCTCATTATTTAAGCCTACACTTTCTAAGTTTTCTTTAATTGAAAAATATGCATTTTCATTCATTCAAAAGCTATATGGTTGCAATATTAATTTAGTTCAAAACTTTAAGTGGCATTGTTTAATGCTTTATTGACTGACATTTCATAGACCTTCAGTTGTTACGCTTTCAAATGTCATGCCATTTGTAATTTCACATTATTTTCACCTCCTAACTTACTACACTTGTGAATAGGGATATGCCGGTATCAATTTTTCATGTTGCGATTAATTGCTAATGCTTTTATCACGGTATGCGGTATTATCACGATATTGAAATTTAGTTTAAAAAAGTGCTGTCATAATACAGT
>NW_015556149.1:27301-32339 GCF_001515605.1 Sinocyclocheilus anshuiensis | reverse complement strand
AATTTGAGTTGAATTACTGAAATAAATGAACTTTTCCACGACATTCTAATTTATTGAGATGCACCTGTATTTGTAATTTCACAGTATTTTCACCTCCTAACTTACTACACTTGTGAAGTCACAATTCTATATTGGTACAATTTACTCGGGCCGATGACATTTTTTGTATGACATTAAAATTATTTTTTTAATAATTGCATATAAATAGGTTAAGCAAAACAATTGTGATTATTTCTGAGAACTATTTGACTGCAGGCAGACATACCTTATTCTGTACCTTATTTTCTTAAAGAACAAACACTTATTTTCTAAATAAACACTATTTTCTTAAAGAATAAAAGATAAAGAATCACAATTAGCCCTTATTTTCCATTTCTGAAGTTAATTGGCAACCCTAATGATGATATAATTATCTTTTGACTCCCCTGACAGTGGCACCTTGCTCAAAAAAACAAAAACAAATTTGAGCTTCCCTTATTCTGTCCCTTATTTTCTTATAAAGAATCACAATTGTCTCTTATTTTCCATTTCTGAAGTTAATTGGCAACCCTAATGATGACGTAATTATCTTTTGACTCCCCTGACAAAGGCACCTTGCTCAAAAAAACAAAAAAAACAAACAAAAAAAAAAACTCAGTTGTTGGAGAACTGAACTCAGCTTCTCCAAACACCGGTTACCGTACGGGTCATGCCAGCAAGGAACAAGGTCATCCTTCCTGGCGCCCTCCTCCGAATTCGGTTAAGGGATTGCAGCACGCTCTTGCCTCTGCAAATATCCATTTTCCCGTATGCAAACCAAAGTCCTGTTGTATGCTTTTTACCTGAAGTCACAATCTGGACCGACTAGATCCTTTTAGAATAAAGACTATAAAGCTACCACAGACCATTTTTGCTGTCTTTTTTTTAAAATGTATATCCAATAAAAAAATTTAAAAAATAAACTATTCTCCTTTGGCAGAAATAGGGGCCAGATGAACAATTAGGGGACGTTCACATATCGCGTCTTTTGCGCGCTCAAGTTTGTTATTTCAAATGTAGACGCACGACATTTGAAATAAATGTATTCAAATGTATTTACAGGGTATCTGCAGAATTTAAAAAAATAATTTTAGGCAATTTATGACCAATGTAAGAGCTGCACAAGTAAAATGAACACAGTATAAGTGGGGTTGGACAATGTCTATGGTAACATATAGTATTGAGCCATAAAATAAATCTGAATCAGCCAAGAAAATTGCAATCGGTGCATCTCTAAAAAAAATTATGCCAATTTAAAACGTATAAATATTACTGTCTCAATTGTTTAGATTTTTAGAAGGCACATTAACTTCTTTCTCATTTACAACTCTATTTGTTTGCTGCGTATTCATTCTCTGCCATGAAGTGGCGCTTTAGGAGCGCTGAAATATTCCGGTTTCCTCGGTAACGGCTGTACACAAAGCAACTCTAGTTTTTAAGATAGCCCGTCAGGCAGAGTGGTGATACATTTTGGTAGCCCGACTGGCAAACACAATAGCCACGGGACGTCGGGCTAGCGATTTTGCGAGCCCTGCAGAGAGTTAAACGACTTGGCACAAGCTGATTGGTTCATGCTGCATATGCAGCCACTGAGCTTACACTGCCTTGCATTTATATGGCTGGCTAGCATTCACTTGAGATTCCTGCAGCGCGCTTTCAGAGTTTCTCTAAAACTCTACAGCTAGATAAATAAACGGTCTTCACTCTGATTTCAGTGCATTATTGCGTTTGTCAGATTTACATTTTTAAACTAGAAAACATACAAGTTGTTAAACTAGGCGTAGGTTATTCACGAGAGGACTAATTACAAAGCATGTCTTGTTCGTAAAACAGCAGTAGCATTAGCAACAGCAGCAAGCGGTTTTTCTAGTTCATGTATGTGAGAATACAACGTCAAGTGTCGCGGATTTTAGAACAGTAAAGTGAATTGGGGATTACCTTATTTGCCCGAAATTTCCGATGCTTTTAATATTTTCTGTGGGCATTCATTTCCACATTAACCACAAACGGATCGCTTTCAGATGCACACCTCACTAGTGGGGTCGGTTTGCAGTTGGCGTTTCACAGATGTTCACAGTTTTAAGTCAAGGTGAACCCGTATAACTGTCTTTCATAAACATCATACTGTCAACAGCCTTACCTATTTAACCATAACAACTTAATGAGTAACAGAAAATAATATACCCGCTCATACGTGTGCTCGTGCCACATTGCAATGCACTCAGAAGAGGGAGTGCTCACTCTTAAAGGGGCCACATCTTTATTTCACTCGTTACCTTGGTTCAGCGATAGTGAAGAGTTTATAATGAAAGTCATGTTTAGTGATAGTTTAAAGATAATTAATTATAATTTGTTTAAAATATAAAATTACTACTAATAATAAATAATTTCCAATCAGTAGCCCATGTACAATGTAGCTCATAGTAGGACACTCTTAAACTGGAATTTACTATTTGTGTATTCAGTTGGGCTTACAGCAATTATAGTACTTTCATGGAGTGTAGCAGCAGTATCATAGAATTCAGATCACGTTATTAGCGAATTGTTAATAGCAGTATGCATAGCAAATCAAGTTAAATTTTACTGTTGTTTATATCAGCGGCAGCAGAAAGTATCTGGTTGCATGAAATTTAAGTGATAACACATGGGGTAAGTAACTCTTTAAAATTGAAATAGGCTTTTATTGCTTCGTTTATTTAACAGGGCGTACAGAGATTTTGTGAACTCTTCAAAGCGAAATAGGCATTATTTGTTTGCGTTTCCTTGTTTAATAAAGACGCTTATAGTAATTCTAAGTACTTTTGTGCAGCTGTAGCAGCAGTATGCATAGCTATTCAGATTGTAATTTTAGCGAATTTAATAGCAGAAGAATGGCATAGCAAATTCAGATGCAATGTTAGAAATAATATTAGCAGCAGTCTGCATAGCAACCAGTTATTTTTGCTAATATAGCAGGGGCAGCAGAAAGTACTTTAGTTGCATGAAATTTCAGTGATAATGCATGGATGGGCTACAGCAATTCTAGTACTTTCATGGAGTGTAGAAGCAGTATCCATAGAGTTTCAGATTGCGTTATTAGCTAATTATTAATACCAGTATGCATAGCAAATCAAATTAAGCTTTTAGTTGCAGCAGCAAGACCGTAGTTGCTGAATTTTCAGTGACTAAAAATGGATGGTATGTGAACTCTTCAAGCGAATAGGCATCATTTGCGTTTTGTTTATTTAAAAGGGGCTTATAGCAATTCTAAGTACCTTTGTGCAGCTGTAGCAGCAGTATGCATAGTTATTCAGATCGTATGTAGCGAATTTAATAGCAGCAGCATGCATAGCAAATTCATATGCAATGTTAGAAATAATATTAGCTGTAGGAAGTCAAATTATTGTTGCTAAAATAGCAGCGGCAGCAGAAAGTACTTTAGTTGCTTGAAATTTCAGTGATAACGCATGGGGTAAGTGACTCTTTAAAGTGAAAAGGGCATTTTATTTCTTTGCTTATTTAACAGGGCTTAAAGTAGATTTTGTGAACTCTTCAAAGTGAATAGGCATTATTTGATTGCGTTTGCTATTTAATAAAGAGGCTAATAGCAATTGTAAGTACTTTCCTGCAGCTGTAGCAGCAGTATACATAGCTATTTAGATAGCAAGTTTAGTGAATTTTAATAGCAGCAGCACGCATAGCAAATTCAGATGCAATGTTAGAAATATTAGCAGCAGTCTGCATGGCAATCCAATTATCATTGTTGCTAATATAGCAGCGGCAGCAGAAAGTTCATTTAGTTGCATGAAATTTCAGTGATAAGATAACGCCTGGATAGTAGTGAACTTTTTATGTGAAATAGGCATTTTATTACTTTGCTATTCAATTCAACAGGTTTTATAGAACTCTTCAAAGTGAAATAAGCATTAATTGGTTGTGTTTGTTTATTTAATAAAGGGGCAGTAGCAATTCTAAGTACTTTGTGCAGCAGTATGCATAGCTATTCAGATCGCAATGTTAGCAAATTTTATAGCATGCATATGTAACAGGTCCCACTCGCCTGCCGATTCCCATTCCGAGTGGGTCTCGAACCCAGGTCTCCGGCGTGGGAGGCGGGCGCACTAACAAGGAGGCTAAAGACTGCAATAATATTAGAATATATAATATATATATAATAATATATAATTAGAAATAATATTAGCAGCAGCTTGCATAGCAAGTCATATTATTATTGTTTCTAATATAGCAGTGGCAGCAAAAAGTGCTTTAGTTGCATGAAATTTTAGTGATAACTCATGGAGGGTAAATTAACTTTTTAAAGTGCAATAGGCATTTATTACTTTGCTTATTCAACGGGGCTTACAGGTTTCGTGCAGCAGCAGTAGATTATGCTTTGCAAATTCTGATTAAATATTACAACTGCAACAGCTCGCACAATAAATTCCACAAAAAACATTGTGAATATCATTAACAGCAAAAGCATGTACTTCAACTCAGTATTGAAACATTTATTACTTTGCTTATTCAACAGGGCTTACAGCAGGTTTCGTGCAGCAGCAGTAGATTATGCTTAGCAAATTCTGATTAAATATTACAACCACAACAGCTTGCACTGTAAATTCCTACTACAACATTGTAAATATCATTAACAGCAACAGCATGTACTTCAACTCAGTATTGAAATGTTAGTGAATATTATCAATAGCAGCAGTAGCAGAAGTGTTGTTGCGTTGGCCGTATCGCACTGCGTACATTGCGGACAGCTTTACCTATTGTAACGGGTCTATTGACTTTATCATGTTGTGCCGCTCGCGTCTGGTGTAGACACCATGTTAGAGTAAAATAGATATTTGCCTAGCTACTTATATGCCTAATTAATAGAGCTCACAGCAGTTCAGTCTCTTTGTGCAGTAGCAGCAGCTTGCATAGGCATTCAGTCATCAAGATTTTTCTCAGCAGCAGCATTTTTATGTTGCAAATTTTAATTTGGACACAATTAATATAAAAGCAGACAACTGCATTTAAATAAAGTCACTGTAGT
>NW_015556149.1:18333-23960 GCF_001515605.1 Sinocyclocheilus anshuiensis | reverse complement strand
CACCATGTTAGAGTAAAAGAGGCATTCGCCTCGCTACTCGTATGCCTAATTAAAGGAGCTCTCAGCAGTTCAGTCTCTTGTGCAGTAGCAGCAGCTTGCATAGGCATTCGATTTTTCTCATTTTTCTCAGCAGCATGCACAGCATTTCTATGTTGCAAATTTTAATTTAGACACAATTAGCATTTAAATCCACTCACGTCTGGCATAGACACCGTGTTAGACTAAAATAGGCATGCATTTAGCAATGATGTGTTCATACACTGCAAACATCATTGTTCTAATATGCAATATAAATATTTTAAATTATCAAAATAAATGAGCAGCTGCTTTTGAGGCAGAATTAGTCCTGGGCATATGACACCACAACTACAGGGTGTACAGTGATTTATTCTTTCGCCAAATATTTTTATTAATAATTAATAAGTTAAAGGTAAGTATTCCATTGCAGTAACGTTGATGAACGTTAATGGGGAAAAAAAAATTACAAATAATTACAACTCTTGAATGACAAATTTAAAACTATTTGCTCAGGTCGCCCGAGCCTGAGCCAGGTGGATGCTGGGGGTTACTTCATCGATCAGCCTACAGTGTGATTCTACCCAGGTTCACATCGTTAAGCCACTAGTTAATTTATCTGGGCTCCATTAGCCCAGAAACACTTTTAACTCGGGTCACCAGTTTAAGCTATCTGGTCAACCGATCAGGTACACACAGCAATAGTTCACTAGCGTTAAGCCATTCGGCAAAGCCGGCCCAGGCTCACATAAATAGCAAACACACGGTCTCACGGCTCTCCGGAGCAGCAACAGTACATATGTCTTGGCAATAGACCTGCTTGTTCTGGGGGTTTTTATCTTTTATATTTCTTCTGCCTTATAGGGATGATTTTAAGCATATTATTGTATAGCAGCAGCATACATATTTAGTTGTTTTGTTTTCTTCTTCCAGCTTTGTTGGGGGGTTATTTTATATGCTATTTGTGCAGCAGCAGTATGTCTTAAATACTCACGGCACTGTATCACCATATGCATTGGCAGTAGCAAGTTCCTGTACTTGCTTGCAGCAGCAGCAATAATCTACAACTACAGCAATAATGAACAGCAGCAGCAGCGTAGCAGATCTATTCCGCCAAGACCAAATATATTAACATTGTCATATCCATCACCATGCTAAAATCTTCCGAGAGTTTACAGTTTTGGGAACTGTTTTTCCCAAAGACTTAAGTTATAGTAGCTGAAAAGTATTTAAAGTGAAACAGATTTATTGTTGTAGATAAATAGTGCCCTGTGTGGGCTTCCTGGGGGCTAAGTGAGGGCTGCCCGTGCAGGGCCAGCGCTAAGGGGCCAACGTTTTGCCAATTTTGCCAAAGCAAATTCTCAGAGGGCCTGTGCTGGCAGACTGCTGGGGGCCCTTAGGCTAGCCCAAAGTAGGCCCGTAAAGGGCCAGTGCAGACTTGTTTGCAGGGACCGCCCACAGCAGCGAGTTGTCAAGTTCGTCTACCATTATCTGGCAGGACTGAATGGGCAGGCGAACTCGTGAAACCCTATACATATATTTTTATTTTTTTATTTTTTTATTTTTTTTTTTTGCAAGTCCAGTTCATGACAACAATCAATTGACAACACTAGTTGGAAGGCAACTTTTAAATTATTGAAACAATCTTAAATATTTCAAAGAAAGTCAGACTGAGAACAATGACAAATCTGTGTTGTTTTTGGTCAGCATGTCTAATCATTCAGACCAAACACAGAGCTATAATTATGATGACAGTGATGATAAAAACAACGACCACAATCTCTAGTCACAAACAAAAAGATTGTACACAACAGCCTCTTCTAATTCAGACTGAAAGATTCCACAAAAGTCCACGCTGATGTAATGACTATTCATTGCTAATGTCTCATACTGATGACATCACCCCTCAGGGCAGTATAGTTTTAGGTCATTAAATCATTTTTGGACCATTTTGACTCTAGCAGCCACGGCTGAGTTATGCTGTCTTTCAAAACTCATTTCTATCATTATACATTCAAAAGAAAATATTTTACAGACAACAAATCAGAGGATTTGAATTGCTGACAGATATAACCTATGTGAAATAATTCCTCCAATTTATGCATATCACAGTTACACATTAAGGAAATATTCCCTTTAAAACATAAAAAGTTAGATCTTTAAAAATGAAAAAAAAAAAAAAAATACAGTAAAAAAAAAGATCAAAAATTCCTCACCTTTAAATGTTACTGTGGACAGAAAATACAAAGACTTGTAGAAGTGTTTTCGATAACACTCCAGTAGCATGAGTCAGACAGACGCAAAAGTACATTCACACTGCAGCAAATAATCTATATTAAGGAAAAAATTAGATGATTAATGCGGAACTATGTAGGATTTTCAGTTACTGTTTGTAAACAATATTCAAACCTCAAACCTTGTTCCTCCTCGTGAACAGGCTCACCACATTCAGAAATGTATACCCCTGCCCCTGACATGATATCAGTTGCCAAAACACACACAGCCCAACCTGCAGCAAGTCAAAAGCGGACTATTTGTGGGAAGATGAGCGATGAGGTGTTTTGCAAATATTGTTTTAAATATTGCATTCATTATGCACAAATGGTAGTTTTTGTATATATGAAAGAATAGTTACACTAATAATTAGATGACTGGCTGTAATTTGCGAGTGGGCTGTCTTCAGTCTAGCTCACCAATAAACAACAATTGTGTCATCATAAAAATTTTATTACAATGCATAGCAATCTGCCAAGCTACAGATAGAAGTTAGTAAGGCAATAGTAACATCAGTCAATTGTTTTAGTGTCAAGACATTACAAATTAGTGGAGCTTCCCGAGCTTCAGACACAGACAACACACCCATTGGATAAAGGTTGCAGCCCAGAAATGAGCCAGCAGTAGAAGATTCAAATAAGAAAATACAGGCAAAGGACAATGTCTATGTAGACAAAAACACCACCACACACTTCTAGTGGATCATAAAGTAATGGTTGAGAGGGATTATTTTTGTATGAGTCTATAGTTTATTTTTTGTAAAAATCCTATAGTGTGCCTTTAAGGAAGATACCACTCTTTCCCAAACAAGATACAAGCTAAATGTGACTTAATCCAACTATGCTGTTTGTCCTAACAGATATCCATGCTCTTCCGGTGATCTTCCTGTCAGGATTTGCTGTGGAAGTTTCTGTTTCCTGTGGGCTAAAGATTTAAGCCTATGCGTGGTAAAAACTAGGGTCTTTTGTGTTTAAAAAGACACTTTCAAGTTGTCTACCTCCAAAAAGTTAGCATTCTGCCAACATTTTGTCACCATGTACAGTTTCCATATGGATAACAAAAGAGTAGCCAGTGTTAACAGACACCACACAGATGGGGGAAAATGGGAAACCACTTTGATACCTGGTCTTTCACTGAGTTTATTGATTTTCTCCCCTAATCAGCATTCACATTTTTCAAACTGTCCCTCAGACACAATATAACACATTCAGATTAACATTAGCTACTCAGTATATAGTAATGTTGAAAACAAGCATGATGTGGCTAAACATGCAGTTCACTCAAGCAGATGTACTGAACTGATAAGAACAAAACTGTTTCACAAGAAACCTGTCTGATGTTGAAAAAGACAAAAATAAGAGCAAACATATCTAGTCATGTTTATTTATTTAACTGTAAAGCATTAACACTTTATGTGTATCGATTCAAAGCAATTTCTGCATACATGTAACTACATTTATGCAAATTTAACCTTTTGAAAAGCATAGGATTGGGCAATGAAGAGAAGGTACAATAAACAGACTTTTGTTCAACACTGATACAAACATTAAAACCTGAGTAGCACTGTCAGATTCAAACTCTAGATCCAATAACGTCTGGACCACAACAAGTAAGGTAAAAAAAATAAAAAATAACAGTGAAAGATGGGCAAAAAGGGTCAGTATTCTGGAAGTGAGTAATTTTCTTCTTGTCTTGTTTCCGGGGTGCCGGTGTGAATTGTGAATGCTTATTTCCATAGTAGAGGGATAAAGGTCAGGAAATGCAGCCGCTATAGATGGCACATGGTTTCTGAAACTGACTCTGCCTTGATGTCTACAGACAAAGAAAAAAAGCACCAATGCAAAACAATTTTGTGGAGATGACACGTGCTAGGCATCACGCCAACCTTGAATGGCGTGACAGCCACAAATCCTCAGAGTAGCATGTCATGTATATAGATGTCGTTACACAATAGCATTAGCCTGAAGCCCCTATCTCAATATGTTGTATGACCTGTCCTGGCATGTGAAATCTAAAAAAAGGCTGCTCTATATTCAGAAAGCTCTAGTCACTGACTCATCTGTTTCAAAAGGCAAGGACCCACATGATAGGTCTGGTTTGTGTGTCACTGTATCTAGTCCAGTGTGAATTATTAAGCAGAATACTTGAACCTTGTTCCCAAACCAAGAAACACATTTGCTTCTGGTGGGTACTTTCAGTGGAAAACATCTGGATTTTTAAATTAGAACACAGTACAGTAGGCATATTCCCTGTCAGGTAACCTTACTAAATGAATTGCTTTTATTCTAGATCAGGCACGTGCACACACAGACATCAAAGGGGGCTTTAGCACCTGCCCGTTTTCTTCCTCGAGAGAAAGTGCCCTTTTCTTCTGGGGAGTATTTATTTATTTTTATTTTTTAATAAATGAATATATGTGTATATGTGCGCATGTGTGTGTTTATGTTTGCGCGCACAGCATTCCCAAACAATTAAAAATCGAAATATATGGTCGGGTCGGGAAATGTTGAGACTGTCGAATGCCTTTCTCCAATCCGCGTCTCCGCAGCACAGCAGTGTAGCACACATTGATCACCACATCACATCACAGTCACAGGCAGAGAACCGCAGAAGTGAAGCCCTCCCTCCCTTTCCAGTTGTGTTTGTCTTACTGTGGAGGTGAGTGGTGATGAACAAAAAACTGAGCTACCTGTGCCTCGAATTTACAGCTAATTACCCAAAAGACAAAAGGCAAATATAGTTAATTTGTCTTGCTAACATCCATGACTCAGCTACCATGTAAGTTAGCTAAAGTTTAGCTAAGGCAATAGGAAGTCTAGTAGTTTAGACCAGTGTGTGTTGTTTCACTGCATGATTCAGTTTATTAAAATGCATTTAGAAAGATCACAAAATTCAAGATATGGGGGCAGAAATGTATATATTTATATCATTTCATATAGTTAATTAGTATCACACGAAGATTTTATACAGCAGTTCAATAAACAATAATTAAATACACTTACGTTAGACACAACTGACTGTTTTTGCTCTATTTCGCAAACAAATATAATTCCAATTTGCATCTCTGAGCAACATGATGGTGTTTCATTCCTGAATTAATCAACCGTTGAATCAATCTTCCTGTTCCTGAAATGTCACTAACTGTTTGTTGCTGCCGTGTTTTGAGTTTGAGCTCCGTCAAGTTAATTCTTTATCGTCTATTTTTTTATCTTAAAATCAATTTTATACACCATCATTTTCATTTCTATAACGTGTGAATATATACCCTATCGTATTCTACAACAAAAACAATCAGAGCGCCTTGTTATCACTAGTTCTATTTTGATTTCCCGAGTCCG
>NW_015556149.1:17729-17949 GCF_001515605.1 Sinocyclocheilus anshuiensis | reverse complement strand
CACCACCTCTACTCCGTGTGTTTCTCTGCACAGGCCCGGTGCACCCAGGACGCAATCTTCCCAGATGTCCTTCACTCCGGCGCCGGGACAACACGGACCCTGGGTGCACCCGCAGCAGAAGACGTGAGCCAGGCCCTGGGCGACGACCTCTCCCCCTCCGCCGCCTCCGGTCTTCGAGATCTCCACCCGGAACCGCTTCGCTCCCCTCCGCGAGACGGAA
>NW_015556149.1:16406-17260 GCF_001515605.1 Sinocyclocheilus anshuiensis | reverse complement strand
GAGACTCCATCGTCCGGCACATCCGTGCTACGTTAGCTGAAGGTAAAGTGCACACTCACTGTTTCCCTGGTGCTCGTGTTCTCGATGTTTCTGCGCAGATACCCGTGATCCTGAAGGGCGACGAGAGCACCGGAGCGGTCGTGCTTCACATGGGGGTTAACAGCACCAAGCTGCGGCAGACGGAGACACTGAAGAGGGACTTCAGGAGCTTGATCGAGACGGTGCGCAGCACATCGCCCGCGACAACGATCATCATGTCAGGAACGCTTCCCACGTATCGACGAGGACACAAAAGGTTCAGTAGACTGTTTGCTTTAAATGAATGGTTATTGTCATGGTGTAAAGAACAGAAATTGCTCTTTGTTAATGATTGGAATCTTTTCTGGGAGCGTCCTAGGCTTTTTCGCGCTGATGGCCAGGATTTACACAAGCTTCAGTCTGGATCCAGAACACCTGAGAAGAGATGATGCCAACCCCTCAGAGGACTTCAGATGTTGCCAACCCTGAAACAACTTACATAACTACCACATGTTGCTATAAGTTTGATTGCATCATATAATAATTGCTGTTAATAGTGTTCATCGTCTGTTTGATTATGTCTTTATGGAAGTCGTGGCCTAATGGTTAGAGAGTCAGACTCGTAATCCGAAGGTTGTGGGTTCGAGTCTCATACCGGCAGGGATTGTAGGTGGGGGGAGTGAATGTACAGCGCTCTCTCCCACCTTCAATACCACGACTGAGGTGCCCTTGAACAAGGCACCGAACCCCCAACTGCTCCCCAGGCGCCGCAGCATAAATGGCTGCCCACTGCTCCGGGTGTGTGTTCACAGTGTGTGTGTGTTCACTGCTGTGTG
>NW_015556149.1:12692-15043 GCF_001515605.1 Sinocyclocheilus anshuiensis | reverse complement strand
TTCACGGTGTGTGTGTGTTCACTGCTGTGTGTGTGCACTTTGGATGGGATAAATGCAGAGCACTAATTCCGAGTATGGGTCACCATACTTGGCCACATGTCATGTCACGTCACTTATCTTATCTTTAATTGATTTTTCCATACATTTCTGCCATATGTACATTAACTGACAGTCACCACTGATAAGCTACCACTAAATATTGTAAAAAATTAATTTGCTGTAAAGTTGCTTTGCAACGATTTGTATCATGAAAAGCGCTATACAAATAAACTTGAATTGAATTGAACCGTTTAAATGATTCGGTTAAATCGCAATGACTCACTTATTAACAGTGACTTGCTGCCACCTATTTAATTTTTTTAATTTTGCATTGAAAATATATTTTCATAAAAAAAAAAATCAAATATCAGTATTCAACATTTTATGTTTAAAATATCAAAACAGTATTAATGCATTTGTAACTGCAGGTTAAATACATTCATGATCTGCATTAAACAGTGTGTAAATGCATCTAAATGCCACTTCTAATGCAGCTTCTGTGTTTCCTCTGCATTGCAAAGATTAATTTTGTCAATACTGATTTAATTTGCTTGGTAACATTTGCTTTCATTTTAATTGACTGATTCAAGTTAAGAATTTGACTGAAAAGATGATGCACACTTTTAGAAAAAATGGCTTTATAAAGGTAAAAATGCCCATAAAAGGTAAAAATCAATTTAAACTTATTGGAAAAGGTTAATTTCTATCACTGCTGTGAACTGATCACCACACAGAATATGCAGAATATCAAAAACTTTAGGAGTCAGCTGTCCACGATAGTCCTTGAGATATCAGCACAATAACACACTCAGCAAAATGTTGTCTAATTATCCTTATCGATAAAATCCCAGAAAATATTGAGATATATTTTTTGGCAATATCACACACCCCTAATGTATTTAACGTTTTGTTTAGGAAAAAATTAAAATAAATATGAGAGGTGCCCTTTTTTCCACTTGAGCCCCTGCCCCTCAAAATGTCTGTGCATGTCCCTGTTCTAGAGTAAATATTTTTTTGATATGACTGAATAAACCTTACTATATTACATCAACAAAAGTCATTTTCATCTGGTTAAAATAGCTCCTTGAGATAATAACCGCAGATTTTCAAGGGTTAATTTGCTGTACCAAATTAGTAGTCCAGTGTAATCGAGTAGAGATGTTTATTGCGCTATTCAGTCGCATATGAGGCGAATAGTTGTGCAGAAATGTTGTGATTTGCAAAAGCATTTTTCTCTTTAAAATGTAGCAAGTAAACAAAAATATTAAATCAATCGAGTAAACGAAAAACTGTACTTAAGTACAGTAATGATTTGTAGAATAGAATAGAATAGATGATTCGAGTAGAATTTAATAACACTTGACACCTACCTTCTATTAGGGGGGACTTTAATAAATCTCGCCTGTCTTCGGGAAAACACTCCAGGAGTCTTTTTAAAAGTCTTCCCAAATCTGAGGAGCTTCTGTGCAGGTAGAGTATATTTCTGTCCGACCATTCAGTCCTTATTTCAAAGAACTCCTCTTCCTCTCCTCTAATGATGAGCCTGCGGATACCGTTAACCCAACAATCCTTCACGAACATGTTCACCAGGGATGTGCCCTCAAAAATCGCCGATGCCATCTTCAGTACCCTCACTCCAGCATTCTGTAATGGGTGGATTTATCCTTCTGCTTAACTTCAACAGCATTTAAGTCAGTCAAACTGACTCATGGTCGAGTTTGAGGGAAAACCCACACATGTAAAGGATAATATATGAGTTGGCCTTGTTTAAAGGAAACTGACGGTTTCGATTCGTTTGCGTCTTCAAACGTGGCAAACGGATATGCAAGAATAGCACATCTCTAAAAACAACTCCACAAATATCAAGTAGCTAGTTAAAATATTATCCTATAATTTCTATACTCCCTTCGTTTTTCTTCAGCTGGGTGCGCGGATCTCAAAACGTCGGACGTTTTATAAAATTACGCCCCATCCATCAAAAAGTTAGTTTAGGCGTTCTCTTAAATGTCTGATCCAATTTAATATGACGGACTGCGACAGTTAGCTTGTACGCACCGGTAACTTGAGCCTCTTTAATCCCATTAGATATTGTTAATCCCAGATAAAGTCCAGAGTCGATCAGCTGACCAGAGTGAATAATAGACGCCGAAAACAGGTCGAGAGTTTTGTTACTGGTGTAAAAAGGCAGCGTTTCCTTCTGTTGACAGAAATTGAGTCTTCACCCCTCCTTCCCTCTCATTCCCTTTCCCCAACAGCGCTATGCAAGGAATTTACGTGTGTGCGTGTGTGTGTGTGTGTGTGTGTGTGTGTGT
>NW_015556149.1:0-12189 GCF_001515605.1 Sinocyclocheilus anshuiensis | reverse complement strand
TTTATTCTGGGCTCACCTGCTTGCCTGTATATTAGTTATGTAGGCTATATTTTGGCTCTGTGGCCACGGATTTGCGGGTCTTGTCTTCTTCTTGCAGGACCCTGTAGGTTACAGGTACCAAATTAGTTTTAATCGTTTAATCACCTGAGAATGCACGTCTGAGAGTGCAAGCGCAAGACTGCAGCCAGACCCTTTTGAAAATTATGGGGAAGTTGAGCTGTACCTCCCCTGCCTCCCCCGACGAGCCGTCACTGTGTGGTCATATACTGTAGGGCTGAAGTAAAAATAGCTAATTCAGTCAGCTTCATCTGAATCATTGTTTCATAAAGAGGAGAGATTGTTACTTTCATTAACTCAGGAATCGGGAAGCTATTCGAGGTGCATATATATATATATATATATATATATGACAGCTGGAGTTGCAAAATTTTACATGACTGATTGGTGGAGTTTTTGTGACTTTCATGTGACATTTCTCATGCTTGTGAATAAATTTCCACTCAGGGGAAGAGATTGTCTGTTCTTCATTTTGTTTTCTGTAACTCACACAAAGCACAGAAATACTCTTCTCAATTTCACTTCTCTTTTACAACTGCAAGTGTAATAATACATTTAAATTTAAGTAACAGTAATGTGAAGGTCAAAATAGGTATTGCATGTAACAAATGGGCAGTCTTTCTGCTCCAAAACCCTTCATAAATTTCACAATTTATGTTGTGTACACCAGGTAATTGTTGTATTTTATTCTTATTTTGACGCTTCACAGTAAATCTAAGAATTTAATTAGCATAGTCAGCAAACGTTTACCTTCCAGGCCATTTTAAACTTAAATAGAACACTGAAATATCAGGCATGTTATTTTACCAATAATTTAGAACTTACTGTTTCTTAACATAAAATATTTAATAATCAGCTGGCCATCATTGCGGTCACATTAATGTTTATATTGACAAAGTACCAGCAGACATGAGTCAGCATTGTGGCAGGAGACAGGAAGTCATAAGGAACAGATGCTGTACTAGTTCATAATTTACTGAGCATCATGCAAGACTGGGCACTACACTAAGGGAAACATAATAATAACGCACAAACTACTAACCAGCCCACTGCAAATAAGAACAGAGCACCAACAACACAAGCAAAGGACAAAGAATATGCAACACAGAGCCAGATTGTAGCATACGTACTGCCCATATCCTTGAGGAACAAATTATTTAACACTAAAGTAAGTGCTTGACGGTCATCTAAAGCTGTTGTTCTTGTGATGGTTTCTACAGATTACATCGATAGACCAGTAGGTGATGACAAGTGACTGTCTTTATGAGCAAGTCATTGGTTGCATTCAGAACGGCATACCTAGCATGCTACTCTTATCTTTTAAAGACGGCAGATTAATAAGAGTAGTATGCTATGAGCTCTGTATTACTATGATTGAGTCAAATTGAGTTATCCAAACCAGATCCAAAAACATTGATTCATTCAGAAACTAAACGAGTCACAGTTTAAGAGTGAGTTCAAAACACTGATTCAAACTAAATAACTGATTGGCTGTGTACAAATCACATCCTCTCTTAGTAGGTAATTCCTTTGAATATGTATTTATTTTGTAACTATATAAAAAAGTATGTATTCATGTAGTATGAATGTAATTTGGTCATCATGTTGTCATTGTTCATGATGTCATTGTAATGCGACCTTCTGGCATTTCATAAATACTTAATTTTAAAAAAAGTGTTTGCAGTTTGTAAAAACATTTAGCCTAATTCATTTCACAAATATGAAAATTTCTTCTAATTTTTCTTCCTACTTTTATCACTTTTCTGTTTCTGTAAAACATTCAATAAAAGCTACAGTTAAGAAATATTCAATGTCTTAGAGAAACATGTAATGATAACATAATGTAATACTAAATTTATTTATTAATATATAAATATTTTTTCCCACATATCAGTAAATATGTCTTCTCTCATATCCGTGATGCTGCTTTCACTGACCATCTCATCCCTGCTGAGTTCATGTTTCCAACTCCTGCTGCAGAGCCAATCATGGGTGCCCCTAAAAAGGCACATTTATAAATGCTAACAAAACTGTCAAAATGTTATCATCAAATGTTATCATCAATAACTGACATATGGCAAGAACAGTCAAAAGCATACTCACTAACGCACTCCATTTTTGTGAACGTGGTCAATTGTTCCCAAATCATTAGTTATTGCCAGCCAGAGGGTCATATATGATGATATGATACACACAGGATAAAAAGCTTTTGCTACATTTATGAGTGCAACTGATAATTATCAGACTATCTGACGTTTAAATAAACTACAGTGATTTAGTCTCCCAACAAAACAGAAGCACAGTTTTATTAATATGCCTAATCAATGTGCTACAGTTTTACTTTTATTTATGTATTGATTCATTAATTAATTCTAAAAATAGAGATAATTGAAAGTTGAATTATTATCTAAATAGTTGAGTGCAACAATCCATTGTGGTTGTGTTTGTTCCTAGGCCTCTCTAGAGACACAAAAATGTAGATGTGTGATAATACTTTATGTAATGCCAGTGAAACACATGTCTCACTTTATAATATAACTTAATATCTAATAAGCTGCTTCAGAATCAGAATCAGAATCAGAATGAGCTTTATTGCCAGGTATGTTTACACATACGAGGAATTTGTTTTCGTGACAGAAGCTTCCACAGTGCACGTGGAACAGAGTGATATGCATTCTTTATTGTGGTGTAACAGTGATCCAATATATTACTGTCTCTGGTGGGACATGTGATGTGCTGTCTGTATTTTGGCAGTTCACGGGAGAGATTGGCTTTATTAAAGTCCCCGAGAATGATTAAAACAGAGTCCGGGTGTTGTTGTTCTGTCTCTGTGATCTGATCAGCGAGTTTCTGTAAAGCGGAGCTCACGTGCGCTTGCGGAGGAATGTAGACACTGACGAGAATGAATGAGCAAAACTCCTGCGGCGAATAGAACGGCTTGCAGTTAATGAAGAGCACTTCTAGATCTGACCAGCACATCTTCTTTAACACAGTTACATCTGTACACCACCTCTCATTGATGTAAAAGCATGTCCCGATGCCGCGTGATTTCCCCGTTGATTCTGCGTTGCGATCGGCTCTGAACAGCTGAAAGCCCGGGAGACTCAACGCGCTGTCCGGAATGGCGTCTTTCAGCCAGGTTTCCGTGAAACACAGAGCAGCAGAGTTTGAAAAATCCTTATTTGTCCGGGAGAGCAGAAGGAGTTCGTCTGTTTTGTTGGGTAGAGAGCGGAGATTTGCCAGATGGATGCTTGGCAACGGCGTCCTGAATCCGCGCTGTCTGAGCTTGACGAGCACGCCGGCTTGCTTCCCCCGTCTGCGTGTCCTGAAGCGCTTGATCAGCGCCGCAGCTCCCCCGACTACAATGTCCAGCAAAACATCAGAAAAGTCGAAAACCGGTGAAATATCGGGTGGTGTGTACTTCCGAATGTCCAGCAATTCGTCTCTGGTGAAACTGATTGCAGGGATATAACTAAAGACAGGACAAACTAACAAAAACATAAAAACAACTGCGGAGCTCGCCACGGAGGCAGCCATCAGCGTCAGCGCCATCGCACAGATCAAAAGAATGAACAGATAGTAATGGGAGACAGATGTTCACCTAGGAAACGTGCAATTAAAGGGAATATATACTGATGATTTCCAGAGGGAGAGGTGCTCATACTCCTAATATCTTTCATACGAGAATGAGAGAGAGAAAGGCCCCTTAGGGACAACAGAAGAGTGGGACTTATAAAAAGACAGAGGAAAAGGAAATGACTATTCCTCTACATTGATTAATAAAAAAAAGTTCATAGTATGCACCACATTCTCCCTACAACACAACCACATAATGATGCTATAAAATACTACAACAAAATGGCGAGTTGTGCATTAACAAAGTAATATACACCAAAATATATAAGGAAGTCACTAAAATTAAAATGTTTTTAGTATTCACTTTGGTCACCTATGTACAGTTAGGTCCATATATATTTGGACACTGACACAATTTCCATAATTACATCTCTGTATGCCACCAGAACAGAATTAAAAATAAAACAATCAAGATTAAATTGAAGTGGAGACTTTAAGCTTTAATTCAAGGGGTTGAACAAACATATAAAATGCTAAGGAATTTTTATACACATTCGCCCCATTTTCAGGGGCTCAAATGTAATTGGACAAATAAATATAATCATAAATAAAATGTTAATTTTTAATATTTTGTTGAAAATCCTTTGCAGGCAATGACTGCCTTAAGTCTGAACTCATGGACATCACCAGAGACTGGGTTTCCTCCTTTGTGATGCTTTGCCAGGCTTTTACTGCAGCTGACTTAAAGTGATAGTTCCCCCAAAAATGAAAATTCTGTCATCATTTTCTGATCAGGAGATTGACTTGGCCATTGCAGAATATTCCACTTTTTTACTTTCAAAAACTCCTGGGTTGGTTTTGCTGTATGTTATGGGTCATTGTCCATTTGTACTATGGAGCGCCGCCCAATCAACTTTGCTCCATTTGACTGAATCTGAGCAGAGAGTCCCCCTGTCCAAATACCCACACTTGCGGTCTTGGCCACTTGAGTGCGCAAGACTGTCCTAGGTCTTAAAAATGCCAGAGCGCAGTGCCCTTAACGCACACTAAATCCAAACTACTGCTCCGGAGCGCTATTCGAGGCTAAGTGTATCCCATCATGCATCATGTTCTGGAAATAAATCGTGAGTCTTTTTGCCAAGAGGGGTCACAGAAACCTTTCCAATGTAAGCTAAATATTAATAATAATAAGATATTATATATAATTTGGTAGTAAAACAAAGTGCTACACATTTTATTGCTGCAAAGATTAGTATATTTATTTTTGTACATTTGCAACTGCTTTTTATCACTTAATTAGAGGAACCAGTTTTAAATTGTGTCATCTGTTATAGGGACTACTGAACAGACATTTAGAAGTTGATTTTAAAATGCAAAGTATTGAAAATAAAAATAAAACTGTAAACACTTGCGTTTTTACAACACTATAAGTGTGTCCCATCAGGTAATGAAAAGTTCGACACACACTTGTGGTCTTCATGCTCACTTGGACACTTGGGCCAAATACAGGAAATACGTCATATAAGTAGTCAAGTGGTCAAGTGCAAAGACCACAGGTGTGTGTATTTGGACAAGGCAACAATATCCCTATACACTTCAGAATTATTCTGGCTGCTTCTGTCCTCTCACATCAACACCCAGTGCCACTGGAAGCTATGCATGCTCATGCCATCACACTGCTCCACCATGTTTCACAGATGATGTTGTATGCTTTGTATCATGAGCTGTTCCAAGCCTTCTCCATATTTTTTTCTTCCCATCATTCTGGTACAGGTTAATCTTAATTTCAGCCATCCAAAGAATGCTTTTCCTGAAGTAGTCCGGCTTTTTTAGATGTTTTTTTTTTTTTTTGGCAATGTCTAATCTGGCCTTGTTTGCACCTTGTTGTGAACCCTCTGTATTTGCTCTTGTGAAGTCTTCTCTTGATTGTAGACTTTGACAGTGACACGCTTACCTCCTGGAGAGTCTTCTTTACTTGGGTGGATGTTGTGAAAGGGTTTTTCTTTACCATGGAGAGGATCCTCCGATCATCTACCACTGTTGTTCCTTGAAAAAGGGGGGGAGGTACATATTAAAGAGCTGTATATTCCTTAACCTTTCGATGAGATTACCCTCAAATTAAAGCTCAGCTCATATTCATTATATAACTGTAACTTGAATATGTTTTGGTCAGCAGCTAAAATAATAAAAATTGTACCTGTCCAAATATATACAAACCTAACTGTATGGCACACTTTTATCAGATTTGTCTAGATTGTAATGTCATTTGTTTTATTGTTATAATGATGTAATGCAGTAAAGCACCATAGTCTATGTAAATGCAAAAGGTAAAGAAATATTTTTCAGTTAAACAACTAATCCCTACAGCAGTTGAAAAAAAGTTGTGATTTCAAATCTGAATTCATTTGCTAGTTTTTGCATGAAAAAAACATCAACAGAGAAATATTACAACTCAAATGTCTGTTCTGCTACATAACCAGTTGTGTAACCAAAAAAAAAAAAAAAAGTGGAGAAATAAGTGGAAAACTGTCAGGGATTTGGATTTTTGGCCAGCTGTGTTTTTCCTTTTTGTGTGTCTGTGATTGTGAGTTGGTGTATCCCGGGGTGTGGCTATGCTCTCCTCTCTGTGGCTGATGGCTGAATGTGAATCACCTGCTGCCAATCAACTCATCGGCCTCCAGTATTTAAACCCTGGGTCTTCAGTCATTTTCTGCCTTTTTGTGTGTCTGTGTTTGTGAGTTGGTGTATCCCGGGGTGTGGCTATGCTCTCCTCTCTGTGGCTGATGGCTGAATGTGAATCACCTGCTGCCAATCAACTCATCGGCCTCCAGTATTTAAACCCTGGGTCTTCAGTCATTTTCTGCCAGATAGTTCTGTCTGCCTATGTGGTACTGTGCTAAAGCCTCCCAGTGTCTTTAGACCAGTTTTTGTGTCATGTGCTTAGTTGAAGCTCTAATTCTGTTTCTCCTGTGCTTTAGACCTCACTCCACCTGCATTTATCCTGCATTCTGCCTGCCACGCCCGATCAACATTCTCTCTGCTCTACCAACATATCTCTGGCCTGTTTGGTTTCCAGCTCACCTCAGCCAATCCTCAACAGCAAAGGAGAGATGGATTGTGTTGCTTGACTTTTGGCAATAAATTAATTATTTGCATCATTTTTTAGTCTGTGTTCTGCTTTTGGGTCCAAAGCTGTGTTTGGTTACAACAGAACGATCTGGCCAATTATGGACCCAGCAGAAACAGATTCAGTTCACAAAGCTCTCTCTAGTCAAGGTGCACTTTTGGGACAGCATGACCTTCAGCTTCGGGAATCTCACAGAAAGCAATCAAGCCATGGCAGGTCAGATTTCTCAAATTAACTATAAACTCAATGAAATCTCTTCTCTTCTTGCTCCCAAATTATTTTATCAGTTATATAACTTAACCAAATGTAGTGCTCTTCTTGTCAGAGATTTGGATTTTTGGCCAGCAGTTTCCTTGATGAACAGTTGGCTTCCCAGGCTGGAATTCACACAGTGCCATTGGATTCACCCATTTCAGTTAACGCATTAGATGGTAAATTCCTGGCACAGATCACTCATCATACGGTTCCTCTGCTTCTGGTTCTCTCTGGTAATCATCATGAGTACATTCAGCTGAACATTATTTCCTCTCCAACTTCTCCTCTGGTTTTCGGACACATGTTTCAGACTTCATAATCCACATATTGACTGGTCTTCAGGCAAGGTGATCGATTTCCGTGGTCTCAATAACATAACTATTAAGAACAAATATCCCTTACCTCTTATCAACTCCGCATTCGATCTCCTTCATGGAGCCACAGTTTTCACTAAGCTGGACTTGCGAAATGCTTACCATCTGGTCAGAATAAAAGAAGGGGATGAATGGAAGACCGCTTTTAACATGCCCCTTGGACACTTTGAATATCTGGTGATGCCCTTTGGACTTACAAATGCTCCAGCAGTGTTCCAAGCTTTGGTCAATGATGTCCTCAGGGACTTTCTCAACCGCTTCATATTTGTATATCTGGATGACATTTTAATCTTCTCCCACACCATCTCTGAACATATCAGCCATGTTCGTCTAGTTCTGCAAAGGCTTCTCGAAAACAAACTGTTTGTAAAAGCGGAGAAGTGTGAATTTCATGTCAGTTCTGTCAACTCCTTGGGATACGTGATTGAGGGCGGGCAGGTGAAGACTGATCCAGAGAAGATCCGGGCAGTGACAGAATGGCCAAAACCTACCACCCTTAAACAGCTGCAACGATTTTTGGGCTTTGCCAATTTTTATCGCCGTTTTATTAGGGATTATAGCCGTGTGGCAGCTCCTCTCACCAGCCTCACTTCTTCCTCTATCCCTTTTAGGTGGACTCAGGAGGCTAATCAGGCCTTTGTCAAACTGAAAGAACGGTTCACCTCAGCTCCTGTGCTTATTCAGCCAGATCCATCTCGGCAGTTCATCGTGGAAGTGGATACCTCTGATTCTGGTATAGGAGCTATTTTGTCCCAAGGTTTTGCTACAGATCAGAAGCTTCATCCTTGTGCCTTTTTTTCTCGTCGCTTGAACACTGCTGAACGTAATTATGATGTAGGGAACCGGGAACTATTGGCAGTGAAGTTAGCCTTGGAACACTGGAGACATTGGCTTGAGGGAAGTGAACAACCATTTTTGGTATGGACTGACCATAAAAACCTAGCCTACATACAAACTGCTAAGCGTCTAAATCCTAGACAAGCACGTTGAGCCCTGTTTTTTGGTCGCTTCAATTTTACCCTCACTTACCGCCCTGGCTCAAAGAATGTTAAACCAGATGCACTTTCACGACAATTTACTCCAGAAGAGGACCCGCAAAGCCCTGAAACCATTCTCCCTCTGTCCTGTGTGGTTGGGGCCATCACGTGGGAAATTTAGTCAGTTATTCGGGAGGCTCAACGCACCCAACCCGATCCAGGCAGTGGGCCTCCTGGACGTTTGTTTGTTCCCAATGCGGTTCGTTCCCAGGTCCTCCAGTGGGCCCATGCATCCCGGTTTGCCTGCCACCCTGGTTCTAGTCGCACTGTTAACCTCCTTAAACGACATTTTTGGTGGGGCACTATGGATAAGGATACTCGAGAATTTGCCAATGGCTGCTCTGTGTGTGTGCACGTGGGAAAACTTCACATCTACCCCTGGCAGGATTGCTTCGTCCTTTACCTATTCCCAGACGCCCCTGGTCACACATTGCTCTTGATTTCATTACTGGACTGCCTATCTCACAAGGCAACAACACTATCCTTACTATTGTGGACCGTTTCTCTAAAGCAGTGCATTTTGTGGCTCTCCCTAAATTGCCCACAGCTCAAGAGACCGCTGGCCTCCTTGTCCAGCATGTTTTCCATCTTCATGGCATCCCTCTAGATATTGTCTCAGACCGTGGGCCCCAATTTACATCTCAGGTTTGGAAAGCCTTCTGCCATGCGCTTGGTGCTACTGTAAGTTTGTCTTCTGGCTTTCATCCTCAGTCTAATGGGCAAGCAGAGCGGGCTAACCAGGAGTTGGAAGCAGCATTACGTGTGTGGCTATAAATAATCCTTTGTCTTGGCGTACCCACCTCACTTGGATTGAATATGCTCACAATTCCCTGTCCAGCTCAGCTACTGGTATGTCTCCATTTGAGTGTTCTTTGGGATATTTGCCTCCTTTGTTTCCAGTACAGGAGAATGAAATTGCTGTTCCATCAGTTCAAGTCCATATCCGTCGCTGCCGTAAGATCTGGAGGGAAGCCCGACACCTTGCAGACCATCATCGAATCCCCGCACCCATTTATCAACTAGGTCAGAAAGTTTGGCTTGCTTCTAAAAACATTCCTTTAAAAAACGATTCTAAGAAACTCTCTCCTCGCTACCTTGGACCTTTTGAAATTGAGAGTCATCAACCCCAAACTGCCTAGAGCCACGAGAATTCATCCCTCATTTCATGTCTCTCAGTTAAAACCAGGGACCTCACTCCACCTGCATTTATCCTGCATTCTGCCTGCCACGCCCAATCAACATTCTCTCTTCTCTACCAACATATCTTTGGCCTGTTTGGTTTCCAGTCCTGCATTCTGCCTGCCACGCCCGATCAACATTCTCTCTGCTCTACAAACATATCTTTGGCCTGTTTGTTTTCCAGCTCACCTCAGCCAATCCTCAACAGCAAAGGAGAGATGGATTGTGTTGCTTGACTTTTGGCAATAAATTATTTGCATTTTTTTTAGTCCGTGTTCTGCTTTTGGGTCCAAAGCTGTGTTTAGTTACAACAAAAACATTATTATACAAATATTATTCACATTACTCAATTCCTTTTTAGTTAAAGCCAGCATGAAAAAACACCCCATTTTGTAAATGTACGTATTTTTTTTTAGATCTTATGAACATTGTTTTGTTTTTTTTGACCAAGTGTTTAATCAAATGTCACAACTCAAACTTACTGTGAAAACAGACGACTTTCTGGTGATGTATGCAAAATCATCTAGGCCACTTAAACTGCATCCATGAACAATCGACTGCAAGCTCACATCTCAAAACCCAATCAACAACCGGTGGATAGATCCCACTCTACATTTTGTCTTTTTCAATAATCTTTTACACTTGGATGTGTCACAATCACAGAAAATTTTTTTGCTACTTTAGTTTGATCGCAACAACAAATTTCAAGATCTTTAAGATGAGTTAGAATAACTACAATAAATCTACATTAACAATATTATTTCAACTTGAAGTTTTGTTTTACTACCTTAATCTGTATTTGTCAGCTTGACTATATGAAACCATGTGGGTAAGGTAGCTAAATCATGAAATGTGATGGTAGGAGGCAGAAATTGTTAGAGGCTTCCACCTAGACATCCAGATTGCTTTAACGTCACATCGGAGTCAAAACAGAAGAGGTCTCAGCATGTCTCAGATGCCACAGATTATGTAAGAACTGTAGTTGACTTAAAACGGGTTACATAACAGTTAAAACATGTTAATACATCAGAAAAGTAAACATTTTATTACTAAAAACATAACACCCGTGTAGCCATTTTCATTTTCCTTCACAATCAAATCTTTCAAGTTTATTTAAAAAAAAAAAAAATCCCAGTTAGAAAAAAAAAAAAGTTTTACACTGCGAAAACTGAATTATTTACACTGTAAAATAAGTGATCACCCGTCTGTCAGGGCATATCTGAGAGACTTTTTCTATTATGCTTCAATGGAGGCATAGAGGGAGGCACTTCCTACCAGATAACTTTAACATTGGGGACTTTAAATATAAGCATCATCTCTAACAGGCCTGGTATACTGAAATTGGATCATAATGTGGTGCCAAAGTCAAACTCCAGAGATAACTATAGCAATAACAAGTGGCTAATATACACCAATAGAGACTAATGATCCAAAAAGTAGATTTTTCAAAATAAAACAACAGCTTTAGAGTTTTTGGAAATACAGGTAAATTTACAATTTAGCAGTCGAAAAGTGACAATTTGGCATCATTCACTAAGATAACACCTTAAGGACCACGTAAATTAAATTGTTTCTAAAATCGATCTCTTAATAGGACAGGCTTGTAAGGTGGGACAAATAAAATGGGACAAGAAGGTTTCTAGTGTGATCTCCAGTATCATTTGAGGTAAATGTACTAGAGCAAAACCAAAATTAAACAGCTGTACATGATGAACTATTGTATACTGTTTTCAACAGGAAGGTGACGGTATGAAGTTACTAACCAGCAAAAGTGGTGCACTCCTTGATTAGATAAAAAAAATCTAAATTGAAGCCATTGGTTTAAATGGTCACCAAAAAGGACACATTTGCATTATAATTGGAGAATCCCAAAAATAATTTGTCTCTCTGATATGCTTGCCCAGCCATTGCCTTCAACATCTGAACAATAAACTAACCTATAAATGCTGCATTTTGCACATCTCGTTCACTTCTGAAGTTAAATAAGACAAAGTCTGATAACTGCTAAACATGCCTCTCTCTCAAGTGAATGACAATGTGTTCATATGTACAATAAAAACAAGACCATTCTGAGAGATCGGAATCAAAAATGACTGGGCAAAACAAAAATCACTAGAAAAACATGAATAAAAATAGAAAATTGAAAGTCTTGTGATGATTCCAAACATTCTGAGCTTGAGTCTATTGGCTCAGTCCTGGAACAATGGACAATCACAGGTTAGACATTAAAGTATCATATCTTCTCCTGAATGAAAGGGTGCTGTAGGGCTTGGTTGATGCTGATGCGTTTAGCTGGGTCCAGCATCAGAGTACCATCCAACAGATCTTTAAGCTGCATGACCTTCTTTCTCTGATCCTCAGGTAACCGCTGACCTCCGATCATGTCTGCGAGCAGGTCTTTAGTGGGGTTAATGGTGCTCATCACGGTTACCTTCTCCTGAAAGTTTAAAAGAATGTGTGAGAGAAGGTGAAGGGCATGAAACAGATGTAAGCTGTTATCATAGTTGTGTGAATGGCATCAAAGCCAATAAGAGAAAATAACACATGAAAGTGGAAACCAACACATGAACTGGAACGTACCCTT
>NW_015556148.1:0-2065 GCF_001515605.1 Sinocyclocheilus anshuiensis | reverse complement strand
TTGCGGGCGGGAGCGGGACAAAACATGAATGTCGTGGGCAGGAGCTGGACCAGATAAGATATATTTCTGCGGGAGCGGGTGGGCCCGGGACACAATCTTGCAGGAGCGGGACTGAAAAATCCGTCCTGCGCAGATCTCTAATCCAAGGCACAGGCAAAAGGACAGGCAAAGATCAGGGCAGGCAGCAAACAATCAAAAAACAGGTAAACAGTCCAAGATCAAAACACAAAGACCAGGCAAGAAAACAAGGAACTGGGAAATAACAGGAAAACACATAAACTGGGAGTATGCTACAGGCTATAATCTTCAGCGATGTGTTGTTTCTTCTTCTTCTTCTTACGCGTTTCTGGTGGTTGGCAAACCAGCTAATAGGTGCTTTACCGGAGTGTGGAACAAAAGTCTGGCTGAGAAAGATAACAGGAGAAAGAGAAAAGAAAAGAAAAAAAACCCCCCACTATTCTATGATCTTCATATTCGTTCTAGTAGACCTGTCTCTTTCAGACATGAAATTAACTGTACATATGTTTTCCTTAGTACGGCTCCAAGTAAATTTTCCAAAGTAAATTTAAGTTTATATTTTTCAAATACTTCTTTTAATATTATTCTCTTATTTTCATATGCATGACATTCTATTATTATATGTTTTACTGATTCAGGTTGGTTACAATGTGTACATAAACCATTTGTGCGTTTACCTATTAAATGCAGAGTCTTATTGAGCCCTGTATGTCTTATTCTGAGACGAGTATGCTTCCTCCCTCCGATTTTTACCCATTTCTCTTCATACACCGACTTTGCTTTGAATATAATAAAAATGTCTTTCTGTATCATTAATATCCCAGTATTCCTGCCATAGATTTTGTGTATGTACCTTTATTATAGTCTTGGCTTCAGCTTTACTTAATTTAACCTGTAGATCTATTGTTTGGGATTTGAAAGATTGTTTTGCTAAAATATCTACCTCTTCATTTCCTTTCACACCTACATGCGCTGGAACCCAGATAAATGATACATTCGTACCATTATTATGTAATCTAAGGATTATTTAATATATTTCATTTAAAATGTCAAGTCTACAAGATTTCCCAGATCCAATACTTATGAGAGCAGATAAACTATCAGATGCTACTACTACATTGTTTTTCATTCTTCATTCTATCCACTGTAACTAATATTATTAATACCAATTCTACTGTATACACTAAGTAATCTATGGTTTTCTTTTTAATATTTTCCTCGCGTTGTGGGATATATACTGCAGCACCTGTGCAACCATTTTCAGGGTTCTTTGAACCATCTGTAAATAAAACTATTTTATTGGTGAAATGCAGCTCCATATAGTTTTGGTAACACTTTAGAATAATGGTCCGTTGTTAACAAGTAACTATGCAGGAAGTAATAGGTAGTACTACATTAACACTTGACTTAATACTATTAACTAATAGAGAAGCGAGATTAACTGAGCAGTAAGTAGTAGCACATTTAGGACAAAGGTAGTTCCTTATTAGATATTTGATAATTACAAAAAAAAAATATCCTCATTGAGAACTACTTGCGAACTATGACCAGTTAATAAAGAATAACCAATTAATCACTAATCACAACAGTAACGTCTTAAAAGTGAACAGTTGGGTTCTTTGTGGAAACTAATTTATAAATATGATATCCCCCAAATAAGTCGGCTACAGATTGAAATTGTGACTACTACTCTTACCAAAGGATGGATGTTCTCTGTTTATTTCAAACAAAAACATAAAATAATAATAAAAATAATTAGTTCTCTGTTTATTTCAAACAAAAACATGAAATAATAATACAAATAATTCATTTAAAAATGTTAATAATTAGGAAGTGATTGAATTAGTTCACAATTATGAGCTCTAGTTTGTGTCAGTTCAGTATGTCTCCGACTCCAAAAGACCTATACCTTTAGTAACAGTAGGCTGGGGAGGACTTTTCTTGAATATAAATAATGATGTTCTCTTGACAAAAACAATTCACATCCTTAATGAAGGATTTGATCCTTAATCGACTGCATTTATATTGTGTTAAGCACAAAACCGCA